>NW_028141164.1:204824-273700 GCF_030444845.1 Prenolepis imparis | reverse complement strand
AAGCAGTGGTATCAACGCAGAGTACTGTAACTCGATCAACGGTTTACAGTTGGCTAATGCGAGCATGGCAGAAACGACGTTTCGAGCGTCATAATGAATAATAAGTGGATGATTCCCAACGCGTTCGAGTTTACCCCGGTACACCCCCGCGGCTTTGTTTATATAAACGTGCACTTCCCGCGCACGTTCTCTCTCTCTCTCTCTCTCTCTCTCTCTCTCTCTCTCTCTCTCTCTCTCTCCCTCTCTCTCTCCTGACCCGATGGTTTATTATGTCCTTCCTTTGTACCATTATGCTTCGCCGCCGTCCATTTGTCTCCGAGCTCACCTCTCGCATTATGCGTACCGTGTAATGTAGTGCGGAGAGACCAAGCTGTCTCTATATTATATACGTTTTATCACGGGAATAAAATCGCGCGCAATCTTGATTTAACGCGTGCAAAACTTTTAATATAAATGTGAAACCGAGAAAATGCACGTCTCTTTTCTCGCTGACGTTTCCTCTCCTCTCTCTTCCTTTTATTCGGACGGATGTCCGACCGTTAATTAACATCCACTTTTCGGCGTTCTTTGCATTTTCACAATTAGCCAGTGCGGGATAGATGTATGTATGTGCGCGTTATGCAAATTCAATTCGCGAAATGCTTATATTTCACGACCTCTGAACTCTCGGGAATAGAAATGACGCTGTTAGAGAACGATATTATGCGTTTTTCCCCGACATTTTATTACGGCAGCATCGCCGTGACGCTTCTCATCAAGAATTTTTCTTCCTACATATATAGAAAGCGAGACGCGCGTTATATTACTCCGCAAATGGAATTTTACTAATAAAATTATCGCTTTATGACTCCAATTATAAAGTATTGCGATAATCTAAGCTCTTATCCATCTCTCTCCTGGGTTATTTTCATTTGCATCTTATTTATATATCAAACTCTTCTCCACGGCAATGTGAAATTTCAAAGCGCCTCCGTAATTAACGATCATCCAATTAACGGCGTTAATTAATTAGGGCTCGTGAGAAAGCGATACGCTCTACAAATTTTTCTCCATGCGCTTGCAAATCGAAATTATCCATCGTGCACGCCAGCATATTCAAAAGCGTCGTCAAAACAAACTACCGTTGCATTTATCGTTGTCGCCGATTCCGGGTTCCTGCGCTCAAATTGCACACGCCTGAATCGTCATCGTCAGCGAAATGACGATCACCAGCGCGTCGCGTCGCGTCGCGTCGGCACGAAAATCGGAAACGCCATGCTCTCTCGGGCTCCAGGGGGTAGAGGACCAGAGAAATGCTAATCCTACGATTTGTAGCGCAACGAGAAATCACCGATGCGTGATCACGCGCCGCAATTATCATTTCTGCAAACGTGCAACGGCGACATGCGGAAGATGCATATCATTGCATCTGGGGGAGCGAATAGTTATGTCTTCTTCTTTCTTTTTTCGAAAAAAAAAAATCAACACACACGCTCCAGTTGCGCGGGGATAAAATGCAGGGGATCTTTGAAACGTTCCGGTGCCAAACGACGTCAGAAATCAAGCGACTTTGAATAAACTCTGAAATGTTTTTTTTTTCTTTCGGGGCGATTGTATATGCTACATCATACGAAGGAGTTTCAAATTTTAACCAATATTTATACAGTCGTGCTCTTCTTTAATTTTTACAAAATGATATAATAAAATATTAATACATCATCTATCGAATCAATTTTAAATATTTGTAAATTTATAAATATTTGAAAAGTACTATATTGAGACGTCAGACTCGTTTTGATAAAAATTGGACCGTGTGGTAAAAGATTGAGAAGCTAAAGAAAGCATCGGCTGTTGGTTGCAGTAGAAAAGTAGCTTACTCGAGTTTATATCACAAGCTAAGCTCTATATGGAGGATTATTTTTGGACATTCTATCATGCCTTCGTAAGCTCGCTAAGCGAGTTCGTTAAGTAAGCAACGGCAGCGGCAGCAAAACCAAGAAAAACGCGGCGGTCCGATATTGAAGTTACTTTTTCTTAGGATATTTCGCTCGCGGGGCATTAACCCTAAGAAATTCTGATACCCGCTTTGGAATGCCTTCGACGTGGCTTATTAAATTTCCAAACTACTTTTATACGGGCACTCTGAGGCCCGCTTATCATTTATCGCCATATGGCCACTTTTTCTTTTGGAATTTGAGTATGGAACGCGTAGTCTATAATAAAGTATATCCTATCGAGACCGCCAGGAATCCGATTATAATTAAGAAAACAATATATCGCGGACATTCGATATAAAGACACGTGACAATAAAAAATTAATTTAGCGCTCCATTTAGGAGACGAAAGAAACGTCACGACGTGTAATACTTTGGTCGATTCAGTGAAAGATTTCCAAAGAGCACACGATTGTATCATCGTATCGAATTTCCCCGATATTTGTTCGTGATTACTTTTGGAGAAGCGTCGCAGAGAGGACACTAGTCGGGCGTTAATGTCAAGCTGCGGAAAGTCAAATAAAAATCGAATATATATAGAAGAAAAACAACGCGAGAGAGGAACGATGGAAGAAGTGAGAGAAGCGCGCAAACGGTCTAAAAGTAAAGAGAAAAAAATGTTGATTATTGAGAGCGAGAGAGAGCGAGAGAGAGCGAGACGAGGGAAAATATCGCGTCTCCCATCTCTAAGCGAAAAGCTTTAAACGCGAGCGGGAACATATCGTGCATACATCTCCGCTCGTAATCGTCTCCGCGAGGAAGCGTACGTTTCCGGTTTACGAGCCCACCTCGTAATTCCCTCTTATTTTTCCACAAGTTTTTCGCGCCTTTACCTGTCGCCCGACCGACGCAGCCGACGCGGAATGATAAAAGCACGTTCGACGACATGGAAATGTACGTGTTGAGGGGGTGTGTGTGAGGATTGGGGTTGAGCAGAAGCGCGAAAAAGCGCGAGTCGCCCGCACGTAGCCTCCCTTCTCTCTCGCAAAGCAGATTAGATAAACAAAATTAACATGTGCAATTTATCGTATATAAATGCGCACGACGACAAGTGTCATCACTCTGTTCTCGGAAATTACGTCAAAATATATAATTAGAAATTCATATTCGCCCTTGTATAAATTTATCTTGTATCTATTTGTACTTTTTAACAGCGTTTGTGAAAAGCGTTCTCAGTCACATAGACATTTCTAAAATAATGAAAAATATATATACATTATAGGAGTTTTCCAAAAATATTTAATTTAATTTTACCGGTTGAACCACCTGTAATGAATTGAAATGTATTAGTATTGAAATTCAATCTACGACTGGTAGCAGTCGAGAGGAAGAATAATATAAAAAAAGATTTTAAAATTCCAATAACTTATTTAAATTCTGATATTTTTTTAACAAAATTAAGTTTTTTTTTAGTTTAGGTGCAAAAAATCTGATAAAACGCGCGTTAAAATTTCGAATTCGAAATGATTTCGCGTGCAAATAAATGAGATTCGCATTCGTTTTAATATTCGCGAATAAATCCTGAAATATATATAGACTTTTGACACGAAACAGAAATATTTGCGCGTCCACGTTTTATTTATCGTGAACGTGATAACGTTTTTGTCCCGCTGTGTAAAATCGATTTTTATACGCGCAAGTAATGAAATTATAAGATCACCAATGAAAAAGTAAACGACTTATTTTATCCTTTATATACGTATGTATATGTATATACATAGAATCTCTCTCGTAATTCGCGCATAATTGAAAGACTATTACGCCGATATGGAAATAGAAACGATATTTGTCTCAATTTGGCCTCCGCTATTCACCTATTGTATTTTGAAGGAGTGAAAAGATGATTTCTCGATAAAATATGAATATTATTTGTCGAGACGGAGAATACTTTGCCGCGTCGAATTTTATGAAAGCTTATAACGAGGTTCCGCAGAATCTGTTCGTTACAATCTCCAATGCTGCGTGTTGCATCGAGCATCTTTTATTCGTCGCATCGTTCCTCTTCCGCTTAATTCGCGCGCCATTTAAAACTCGGCATGATTTCTGCCGGTCTTTAAAGCGACATTACCATTGTCGTCGCAGTGCAAGGGAGTCGGAAGGCGAGAATTTGGCATAATGTATCGCCCGGCCACCGGAGAAATGTATTATTCATCGCTACGACTCTGCTTATGTCCTTTTTTATGTGCTCCCTCTCTCTTCTTCGTGCATTCAAATGCGCCGTCTTCAACGTCCGCGTTTTGCTACTGCTCATGCACTTCGTTTCTCTCACCGTTGTCTTGCTCATTCTTTTTTTTCAAGTCACTTTTTTTTTTTTTTTGCATATTTGACATATAAAAACAATCCTCGCACAAGATGTTGACTTTTTTGAGAGGTAAATCTCTTTTACTTTATACATTTTTGTCGCTCGTCAATTATACATATATTCACGGGCTTATATTATTTATAAATATAAGAGAAGTTATAGAACAAAAAGTCCCTTTCTCTATAAAAATGTCGAGATATATGTATAAATTCTGTCGAATATAAATCTGCCATCCATTTCTAAAATCGAGCGCATTTGCGTTTTATACGTCAAATGTGCTTTTCACAGATCTCGTAGACTGAGGTAAGGACGGACTGTATTATATGACGGCGTGGTGTGTATACGTGTGTCTGTGTATATATATAATTTAAGAATATCACGATCGCACAGAGAGAGCGAGACTCCACTCACATGGCTCGCCATCGATGCCGTGATGTCGATAACCTCGACGGACAGATCCCGATCGTCTCCGTTTCCATCCTTTACCGTCTCTCTCCTCTCCCTTTCTCTGCTCCGCAGCTTTGACGTACCGTGCAAATGCATTCGTCAAAAGCTTGCAGTCGTTCGGTGACGCGACGTGTGACGAATCCTCGAGGAAGAACGCGCCATTTTCGAGCGAGGAAGCCGTGGAAAGAGAAAAAAAGAAAAAAAAGAAAAAAAAAGAAAAAAAACAGAAAAAATATGAGAAAAATATCACGCGTGAGCCGCTCACGACGTACGCAATGATTCCGTGTAGATACGTGGCAAGAATTCGCGCCTTTTTTTTTTTTTTTTTTTACAAGGCTGCTTACGCAAAACGTAAAAAGACTTTCTTCCGCGACGATATTCTACGAGAATGGCGTACACCTATTTCCGACACGAAGACGACGCAATATCACGCTACACGCGGGACGACAACACATTTTGCAATAACGATGTTTCTGATTCTCCTTGTGGTTTGCGGATGTTATCAAGATCGAGGGATATTATATGAAATCGTTGTATGAATACGTACACTTAAGATATATTATATATATATTATATATATTTTTTAATAATTAAAAAGATAATATGCATAAGGCGTTATACATGTTAGTTCCCCTTTCTTCTTCGCCATTACCCGATATCCCAGTTGAGAGATGCTGTCCAAAATAAGAAATATTTTAAATAAAATTCTTTGGAAATACTTGCTTGAATGACAACGTCAGAAGCAAGAGTTTCATCCTTGCGACTTGCGTTTACGTAGGTAAACAACTTTTCCATCAACGAGACCGTTTTAGTTCGATAGCGCAGACTTATAAAATGCACCACATACGATATGTTATCAAGCCAGTATACATCACGCGAAAACCTTAATCAAAGTTTTGCCAGATTTTGAGAAACGAGAATGTTTTGCCATTTCACGTTTCAACATTTTAAATTGCCAAGTAATATACACACGTCGAATTTGATATCGGGCAGTGTACGGTATATTTTTAAAAACCTCGCTTCGTCGACCTAATTTTTCTCATTTAATTGTCAATCTTTTCTCATTTTCTTCTTCTCTCTCGTACAAATTTTTTAAGATTGTAGTTGATAAAAAAAGTTTTTGGAGAGCAAATTTTATTTTTATTTAAAATTTAAAACATTTTAATCTTGAGTATTTCACAAGAAAGTAAACAAATTCAAAAGTTGAAGAGTTTTTAAAAAAATATAAATATACATATACGCATATGTATAATAAAGTTAGACAAGATCCTGCGACACACATTGACCAGAACCAGAATTCATTATTCTAATATTCTCTTTTCCAACTCTGCGCTGCAACTTTGGCATGGGAAGGAAATAGCCGTTCTCGCTGAGATAAACAAGTTTGGACCAGTCATTGTCAGGAAATAGAATTAACTTGCCCATCTCTCGCAATTCACTTTGTTTGTGGATTTTAATGTCCGTTAACGTGAATATATTGCACGGAGCCTGCTGCAATAATTCAAAGAAGAGCGAAGAAAAAAAAAACGAGTAGGAAGAGAGGGAAAGGGGCGCGCGGAAGAGCGAGAACTCCTTCTTCCCAAGATAATGAAAAATATACAGTCCGCGCGCATAAATGCAAAAGGGGACCGAGACTCGCGCGAATCGCCGACGCGCCCGTTCGTGCTTTATCCGTGGATAAACGTTAGTAGCCCCCGACATCCCGCGTATTTACGCCATAAAATTCGCGCAACTCGTCGGCGGATTCTAATTTACGGAGATTGCAGCATGTCGAATAAACGCGTAAAACGCGTGCACGGCTGGTTATATATATTATCGCCCTCGCGCGCATTCGTATAAAGGCATCAATTTGCAAAGAGGATTTCGGAAGATGCGCAATGTTGGTAATCTGCGTCATTATATTTTTACAAACGTGTAATAACTTTGTAATGAAGATCACTTTTTTTTTCTTTTGTGAGAATTGTTTGCATGCTACGTGATGAATTCTCGTGCTGAGAAAAAATATTCACAAAACTACCGCAAAAAGAGAAGGACGATTGCATATTTTGCTGATATATTTATTAAGGAAATATAACATGTGTAGGTGAATAACTTTTGGCAATCTCACACAATGAAAAAAATAATAATCTTAAATAATTTTATTTCTTAATTTTATTTGTTATTAGAAAAGTTTTTTTGTACATATATGACTATATACTGGAAACAAAAAAGAAAATTGAAAAATTTACCAAGAAAAGAATAAAAAAAATTGGAAACTGTAACCAACTGGAATCAATTGATAAAACTTGAATAAAAATTATATGAACGAAAGGAGAAAAGCGTTCTCAGTTTTTCCGTACGCCCAGTTTTATCCGTTTTACACCAAGTTGAAAAGAACGGCGAGCACGGTCGGGTAAACGAAAAAATTTATCGTTTCGCGACATATCGTAGATCGAAAGTCCTGTGTGTCGACGTGCTGGAACTGACACAAAACCGATATATACGACCCGGCATTCCGCGTCCATTGCGCTTACCAAACCAAGTTTATCCCGAGTTTACTATTATCTACACATGTGTGACAGTAATTTTATTCGCAATAATTATAATACTAATTAAAACATACATGTACGTGTTCCTTGCCAATGATACTTTTCTCAAATGTTTATATTTAACACGCGCAAAACAAGATGTAATTTGATATTTTTTTGGTCTATATTTCTTATTGGTCATTTATTTTTATCATTGAATGTCATTTATATTCAATAATGTCTTTGTGTGTGTGTGTGTCTTAGCATGCATATATACCATCTTCAAATATGCATTTACTTATGCAAATGATAGCTTGACGCAATGTTTGTATACTTTTTTATGCAATCAAGATAATGTACGTTTATACGAATTATAGAGCTCTTTGTGCATATGAAAACCAAGTAATATAATGCGTATAAAAAAAAAAAAAAAAAATATGTCCCTGACGTCCAAGTAGGTACTATAATAATCCCAGTTAAGAGTTTTAGGAAAATAATATTAATTTGAAAAGAGATTAAAGCTTTTGTGAAAATGACAGCAAACAGCATTGTAAAAGAGGCAGAGAGAATACGCGGAAAAGATATTCTTCCCCCGAAAAATAGCACTGAGTGTATTCTTGCTTCTGTATAATATTCCAAACATTTCCATTACGAAACGTAACGATAAATAATGTCAATAATATTGCGTATTCTAATAATTTATTCATTTAATTTTATTTTAAATTATGTCACAATTTGAATATAATTAATATTATGTATTCGATGTATACTAATAATTAGGAAAATTGCTTGCGCAGTTGGATTATTCCACTCTAAGTGATTATTAGTTTCCATAATTTTCTTTGACAAGATAATTCCAGGATTATGGTGCACGTTTGCAATTAACGGTAAATTAATTGCGAACGGTTGATTACATAATGAATGCGTAATAGATACCGCTTTAATTTGCCGCAGTAGAGAAATTGTATTTAAAATTTCGATTATTTCTAAAAAAGAAAAAAATCACACAAAAAAGCGAGACATACGATTTATTTCTGAAATATTATTTGTACTTGTTTCGGGATACCTTCAACAGAGTCACGCTGAAACTGATTGTACTCACCCCCTCCGTATGACAAGGGTTAAGTATTGGACTGGTCCAAGAAGGATCGATAGGCCTTCGTCTTAACGAGCGACCGGAAACTCGCAATTTGCCCCGGAAAGAGGCACGGCAATATTTTCACGTGGACAAATAAACGATTTGTTTCAGGCGGCATCGTGGAAGTATATTTCTGTTGCTCGCTCGCAGCAGAAATCTTTTTGTTCGTAAATCCGCTCCTATCATCCGACGTGGCTACAGGAGGCAAGATTAAAGATTGCTTTCCGGAAGAAAGCGAGACAAGAAAGTGCAAGATGGACGCATCAGAAAATGGCGATAAAATAAAAAAAAGAAATTTTAAGCAATTCATCCTTTTTAGAGAATGAGAAAGGATTTACATTTATTCTTCAGGTATTGATTAAGATTTATATCGCCAGAGAGAGTATTTTACATGAGAAATATATCATTTTATTTATAATGGAAGAGGAAATGGTAAAACTGTGAAAACATGAATATTATCCAAGAGAAATGTAATTGTATTATTATTGTATAAAATCCCGAAAATAAATGAAAATTTATCGGTTAGATGCATGCTTAACACACACGAGAGAGAGAGAGAGAGAGAGAGAGAGAGAGAGAGAGAGAGAGAGACAGACAGAAGATGTTTCTCAACATGTCGACTAAAACAGTTTGTCGTTTATTGTCAGAAAATAAAATAAATCGCATCATCCTTCCATCCTTGTCTGCAAATTAAGTTTGCGTAAATAGGAGAACGAGATGCAGAAGCCGCATTGGGATTAAACCCTTGATAAACCAGGAAAATTCACCGACAAGGCCGCGATACTCGTTGTCTCGTTGCTCTAGCCGCGGTAAATATCGAAAACTATTCTCAATAATAGTTGCGGTCATAAGAAACTTTTACAGATATAAACTTGTTTTATTCCGAACCATAAGCGAGCATCATTTTTACGAGGCAAGAGCGAAAACCGACATTATTTCGTAGTTTTATACAATCAATAATCGTCTCGTCGTCAAAATTCAATCTTTGGTGATTCTCCATTACTTTCGATAAATTCGTAAAATTGTTATGATTATTATATCTGGAGAATATATATCTTCATTCGCGATCTCTCGGTTGATGCGTATTTTTATGTAAATTAAATTGTACTTGCAGTCATGTACATTTAATTCATCCACAATCCGCGTGTTGTCACGAAACGAAAACCGCCTTCGCGCCTTCGCGCCCGATAATCAAGCGAGATCATTCGCCTTGCTTTCTCGGGAGCGGGGGAGAGGGTGAAAAAGTTACACGACCGCTGAGATTAGTATCTCCCCACTTGCTTGTGTATCGACCCGCGAAATTGCGAGTACCTTCCCTGCCCGGCCACTCGCGATATACGTACGCTATACTCTCTTCGTTTCCCTTCTATTGTTCTTTTTATTCACTTTCTTTCTTCTTTCCTTCCTTCGTAATTCTTTATTCCCACTATATAGTATATTCGAAGGAGAATGCATTGATTTCACACCAAAGAGTACGTAAAGATTCAAGAGAGCGCGAATATTTGGAACGGTTTAGTAAATCGAGATTTGGCAGTGTTCAAAACTCACTTGTATACAGAAATAATAGTGGATAGCAGAAATTAATAATACGCAAATTATTTGTACTCGATTGAAAAAAAAAATAAACCATGTCGTTAAAATTATGTTGTGTGAAACTGCCAAATTTTAATTAATCGACAAGAGATGCCATCATCAATTGTGCACTTGATTTTTCAGTATTTAACAAACAATGTATTTTCCATCAACGCAAAATGTATATATGTATTTGGCAAATTTAATATTTCATTTAAAACACTTGACACATGGAAAAATACATTTTTTTTCCGATGACTATATACGTTGTATAATTTACGAATAATACAATAATTTACATGTCGCAAAATTCAATTCAGATTTTACAACGGATTTTCGTACACGTATTGATATTTTTTTTACCATGTCACATTTTGCTGTTTATCCCTTATCCAACGACAAACAACCAACACTGTCGCGTTACGACGTTTGTCATGTCGGTGACAATCGTGCGACGAGTTTTTCACGCGCCGTGCTACATCCTTAATCTTCCTCCCCTCTCTCTCTGTCTCTCTTTGTCCGCGTAATGCATTCCCGTTTCGTTTCTTGTGTCAAGCCGGCCCGCCAGTCAGTCAGTCTCTGGGATTCCAATCTTGCGGAAAGACAGAGCCATGCCAAGGGAGGCAAGGCAGGCAGGCAGGCAGGCAGGCGTCGCAACGTCACACGTCACAGGCAGAAAACCAAGAGGACGGAGAAATTTCGGTGTAAACTCCAGAGTTACGCGAGTCGAGCTCGATCTCTCGCGGTTATGTTAATGGAATTAACGGCGAAGAAGGGAAGGAGGAAAAGAGAGAGAGAGAGAGAGAGATGCCGCCACACGCAAGACACACAGCGGGACCAAAACCCGTCTCCGATGAGAACTCTCATTCGATTTGCGGCCACGTCGTCTTGCCAGCGGCACAATTTCCTAATTATTACCGTCTCGTGACTAAACTTTTATATCGTCATCGTCGTCGCACTGACGTAAACACGGAAATTACTTACGTTAGTACTGTCAAACCGCTAATTTAGCGCGTGCACTTTGCCAACAACGGCAAATTCGCTAATTAGTATTCGCGCGTTACGGTAGCCACGTTATAATAAGTAAGCCTCCAAGAAATTAATTTATTCGATATATTTATTATAGCCGTAAAGAAGCTCGTTTTTAAATATTTTTTACTTTAAGGATATTTATTATAAAGTTAAATTAGTATAGCTATTTTTCTGTGTATATAAAGAAATTTCTTCAACTATACTCGACTTTATAATTCTTCTTTAACTATATTGATTATAAAATCAGGAATTGTACTGTAGTAGATATATTAATTTCAAATATCGTACACTATCAAGTCATCAACTTTATGAAATTCTTTACTTAAAAAACAAAAATTTCACAATTTTTTCCAACAACAATTTGTTTTTTTCTTCTTACTAAATCAGTGTCGTTTGTTTTTATATGATTTTATGAGCCGCAATATTCACAAAACAAGTCAATCGCGTGATTCATCAAACCTGGACCATGTTGCAATCTAAAAGAATCGTACACGTAAACATTTCGCGAATATAATTAAATTTATTCGACTATTGAATTAAAAGGAGCATTCACCATGTTTAATGATGAGTTCAAAGGTCAAATAGATTCAAAGATAGAATTTTAATGTCTTTCAAGGTTGGAAGTAATATAGTTTGTAGCACGATAAATTTTGAATAACACTTAACAATTTTAGGAGACAGACACACTTTCTGATATATTGTGTGTGTGTGTGTGTGTGAGAGAGACTCTGCTCATTAACATCGCGAACATAAGGGCGGTTAATCGCACTTAACCTCATCTAGCCTAAAGCATACAGGGTGTCCATAGAAAAGGAGCTTAAAACCGTTATTTCCAGCTTTTCTGGGAGCTTCCTGAAAACGTGAGATAACATAATTTGCCACGGGTTTGCCGGACGATATCGCATGGACGCAGTTCTCATTGTTAATATTACACGTGGAATACATGAAAGCGTATAATTAGGAATATTGTGTAACAATAGCGTAGCTGATGCATCTCACAATATGCGCGTTATAATTGTGCATGACAATTAGAAGGATTACTTCCATTTCCCTGAATCTGTTCGACAATGTCTGTTAGTTACACATTTAAAAAAAAATTAAGATTGTAATTTTTATTCCCAAAACGCACGTAAAGAATCGAGCTCTCGATGTCTTTTTTATATACATATATATAATGAATAATCAAATATATTAATACAACCAATAAATTCATTGGTTGTATTAGTAATATCATTATTAAAATTGTCATTATTTTCCAATACAAACGCCTAGAAGTAACTTTTCATCGATTATTTTTACAAGATTGATTTTGTTAATTCATTGTGATAGACGTATACAGAAATAAGAGAAAATATTAATACGATTGGCGAATAGTAACAACAATTGATGCTAAAATGTTTGTACAATATTATATGTATAAGTTCTCTCTCTCCTTTGAGAAAAGTAAAAATCAGATTGTCGCATCTCTCCCTATCCGACAGCATAGCTGAGGAATCTTGTCAGAGTCAAAGGTTATCAACCAACGCAACGGTCACAGTTTATATGCACTCCTCGGAACGGCACCCAAGGGATACGTGACCCCTAGATTGGCATCAACCCAGGTGGGCCTCGTTATCCAATGGAAATTCTCGATAGCCACGCAAATGGGAAAAAAATAAGATGATATAACAGACGGAAAATAAGAATGCGCTTAAAAATACAATTTAAAAACGCATATTTGTGATATGTATAATTATTTGAGCAAATAAGGCAAAAGTATATGTCCGTCTATGTATATACATATGTGTATATATATACATATATGCGGGTATATGCGTGTTCTATTATACGCATCCGTGCATTGTAGATGGTATAAAATAGGTAACAATAGCGGTTATGCTCTTCAAGTAAACTGCGGGGCTATTCTAAAACTTGGCGCGTTACAGCCGCGCTAAGCAAGTTCGCGTCATGCCATAATACCTATTATAGCAGTATCGTAAAGACAATACGTTGCCAACGTAGCTCGTACGTTCCTCGTATATAGTTGGACAAGTTTTTCACGAGTCGATATATAGTACGGTTTACGTAATAGTTGTTGAGAAAGAGATATTTCGTGTTACCCCTTTTCACATAGGGTATATCTTTATTTGTATTCTTCAGTTATTCGTATATTTACTTTGCTCTCTCGATTCGCGGTTATATTCAATCCAAAATTGCATTATGCCGCGCCGATACCTCTCAACGCGGAATCGCGATACTGTGTAAGCGAGCTGCGCATAGATTTGTCGTATATCCACTGCAAATGGAAGAGTTTCCTTTAGCCCCGCAGCCTTTCAAATATTGAAGACTACTGATTCGGAAGCCGAAGAAGCATCGGCGACGAGAGGAAAGCAACCTACAAGCGCGTGAAAACGTTCAAGGTGCAACAAATCTCGCGCGATCGCGTCTCTTTGAAACAAACGTGTCTGAAAGCTTTCGCATGCGTCGCCATCCTTTCCCCGCTTGTAAATTCCTTCGTGCACTTGTGTTTCTTCAATTTGTTTCTTGATTGTAACATTAAAAGTCTGCTTCGCGTAACTTTATCGAATTCATCTTTCAGAAGAATAATATTTCCGTAATATTTGGAACGTAATAAATAATAAATATGGATATAGAGCACATTTTTTCTTCGAAAAAAATGAGAATTTCTAATATCCTGAAAAAATGAATTTTACAGTAGTCGTGTAATCCTTCACCTCTCACATTCCGGTGTAATAAAACTTGCGGAATATTCGCGTTATTATGCAGAATATGTAACTATGTACTTTCCAGTTAGGTTTTATTACATACATTTTTTCTCGAAAATCCATTTTAACATATTTTCGCAATGATAAAGCATTAAAAATTCGAAGAAATAATGCACCACGACTGTTTGAATTTTCCTCCGTTAATCGCACACAATTATAAATTTTATATCTATCTTAATTTGAAAAATATTCCAGATTTCTTACATATTTTTTTTCCATATAAATTCCATATAAAACTTATACGCGCATGCATACATGGACGCGAACGCGTAAAAATTACGTATTAAATACTGAGATATTTATCACGAATTTAATTTAGAATAAAATGTATTTTTTAATAAAAGATGTACTTATTTATATTACAAGATGAAATAAATGGAATGCTAAATTAAGTTTAAAGGCTAATTTAAAAATGTAAAAGACTTTTTAAATTCGCAAATTAATGCTATATATTCATGCTTGTATGTATAATGACTAGAATGAGAGAAGCACCTCAAACGTTTCACGGTTGTCGAAGAGAGTGCTTATAGTTTATAAATTTTTCTCGCGGCATGGCACATGGCACGCAGTTCGCCGGATCTGCTTTCTTGCCAAACTTATCGCGCCACTTATCGCGTGCCAAAAGCTATCCTCGAGCCATTTTTCCCCCTATCCTCCCGGATTTTCCTCTCTTCACGCGCCTTTACGGCTATTCTTTCCTTCATCCATCTATGTCTTTCTCTCTTGTATACCACCCACCTCACAATCTCGATAAAAGTGGGCGAAAAATTGCGCGACTGCAACAACATTGCACGCGATTGTTAAAGAAAGCACCGGTTTCCTAAAAGCGGACTACGGAGATCTGCGCAAGAATTTTATACGCGGGATAAGCTATACCAGCTATCGCTAAAACCGAGCATTGCAAATTGCCTCCGGATTGCGGACAGAATAACGGGAAAAAATCACGGACGCGAAACGAAGGTAAACGGAGGTTAGATTCAATTTCCGTATTTCCGTCGTGGCACGATGGTTGCCGATGGTTGTGCTACACTATTACGAGGGCTGCTATTTTTCCGAGCCAATAAAAAACCCACGGCTGTTTTGCGATTACACTTGGACAGTACGGAATTTTTCGTCAGAGATTTGCGTACGAAACGTGAGGGAATAACACGTATTTTACATTCAATTTTCTTCTTCTCTTGCTCCCTATCTTTGGGGAAAACTGATATTATATTTAACTCCACTGTAAACCAACCAACGCAATGATAATATGATTCTCCACTCTATCGTTATATACATAGGTACATATATATGGCAACATTTCATATATACACATAATTTACGGACAATTATATTACGGTAAATTTAATGACAAAGTAAAGAACGAACGAAAAATTTATAGATGCTTTCCAGCAACGGAACACAATTATATACTGTATGTGACACAGTGTTATACAGTGTCGATTTGTAAGCTGGAAGCTTTTTTATATACTTTTGCAAAGAGTGCAAGGCAGTCACTTTACATATAGCTTTTTTCAAAGTTTTAAATTTTTTCAAGTTTATCTCCTATCGCGGAATACCACTCCGTAGAAACAAATGATACCGAATATAAAAATGTTGATATCCATGGAGTGACAAAACGACGGCACAGTCAAACACAGCATTTTCACTGTATATACGTTTGTGTCGACTTGTGTCGTAGTTTGAAAGCACTGTGGGTCGTACACTTGGGTGCTACACAGTGACGTCTGTGTACGTTGCTGGAAAGCAGCCTATAAATAAAAAAAAAGTTTTTTTCCTCTCGTATAGATAAAACTATAGTAGAATGACAACAAGAGGACAGACAAGGGCGAGGAGCGTCGTTTTATTAAACGACGGATCAGAAATATAAATATCGAAGGACGAAACAATCGATACTCGACTACATAATACTTTTTGCTATTACAAAATGAATCCATCTGTTCCGAGGCAATCGTTACCGGCAATAAGTCCACTCGTTATCGAGTCGCGCGGGCCGCCATGTCGTCGCTGAGAGAGGCGATATTACCATAAAGCAGCGAAATTCATTGTCCCGAACGTTTTTCTGTTCTATTAAGCGATTTCGTATCCGGGCTCTCGTTTGCCGTCATTCGGCTTCTTCATCGCGTACAAGAGAATTCCATTAGTCGCCATGCCGCGCCTTTGAAACGGCACTTACGATTATGTTGAAAATGAGTCTACCCTAGCCAATCCAGCATCCTTTACCATCTCATCATTTTTCCACTCTCCTACGAAAGGGAGTGTATCAATAATACACGAAGCTCGTGTTCCCCTCTCATTATGCGAGAAAGTATAATTTCGCGTCGGTCAAGTGTAGTATATTGTATAATGCAATAAAATTATCGCGGCATGCGGTGTAAAACAATTTTTCAGAGAAATTTCACATCTTCTGGAAACCTTTTATACAGGTAATCTCTTTAAAAGATTGTAAAAAAGTCACGCTTGAGACAAATCATTCAATTCGAGTACAATCAAGATGTAATAAATGACATGTGAAATTAGGTCCGATATTTAGGATACAAGGTATAGGGCAGCATATCGCCTTTCTCGCGATTAATTACGCCGCGTGCGTCAATCAAGCGCTCCGGAAATGTCCAAAGTTTCGATTACAGTTAGGCAAGTCATATACACCGGCCGTCTGTCTCTCGAGATAAATGATATTGGACAGTTTTATACAAACTTTCCTCCCTTCCACCCTCACTCTCCTCCAGTCCTACGGCCGATTTCTTTGTAAGGAGTTTCGAAAGGAGTAAGTTAAATTGCGCTCGCCGGGAAAACTGCCTGGTCAGTGCACGCTCTCGTCGAAACTATAAACAACTGTAAATAACTATAAACGGGACGCGCGCGTGTACGTGCGCGGGATGGCGAACCGGAGCGAAAAGGCGCGTTTTACGATTTAGCATGGAAAATCTTTTACGAGCAACCGATTAAATTACATGACTCTGCGCGGTCCTCGCGTGCACCTTTCCATTTATTCGTCGTTTTGCTGCTCTTTCGTCCGATATTTTAAATACGCGATGAAAAAGTACGGATTATGGATTATATGTATAAATGTTAGGCGGATTTATTTATCCTTTTATCGCGTAAGATTGGATGCCATAAAACAGCGAGCACACAAAAGAAAATTTTATGTCGCATTTATCTTCCAACTACTCTGATTTATACTGAGCGCCCTGCGTGTAATATAACAAAAGTAAATTCTCTTATATTTTTATCAATTCTTTTCTTTTATATTATATTAATTCCATTTCGACACGCTTCTTATCTTCGGAATAATTAGCTTTGTTTCAATTCCCAAGTGTTTTATTGGAAAGTATCGAGAATCACGTTGTGTGTAAATGCAATAGCGGAAAATTAGTACAACTAATGAGTTTCAGACTCTGAATAATATGCTCAATTGTAATCGAGAGAGATTCTTTCGAGAGATCAGCTTCGCAAGGTAAACGTTTCCCGATAAGGAAAGATCCCATGAACATGGTGTTTAATTCGCGATGACGCTGGTGGCCAATTGGATCCTACCGTCAATTTCGGTTATCTGACCGCCGCAGATTCTCTAGAATCGTATAATGGGGCCCGTGTTTTCTTACGCTGTAACGTATAAAATGCTGAATCGCCATCGGCAGATCGCTTATCGCGCTGATGAAGCGAACAGACTCTGAACGCTCGATGCCGGAAAAACGGAAAAGAGTTTCCCAACTGCTCACATTCGATCAAATAAATTGACTGTTGATACTGAATTGATACTGAAATAAATTTACTAGTGGATGGAATTCGCGATATAAAGTATCAATATATATAGATGATTATATAAAGTCACCAAATAAATAGTTATATGATTATAAGAAATTTGTTTGTAAAAAAAACCTCCACATATGAAATTTATAAAATATTACATTTAAATACATTTGCAATGATAAGCACATTTTAAATGTGAATTATTAAATCTAATCGTCTAAATTGCGTTTCGTTTAAGAAGAATAATAAATTTTAAAATTTCAAAATTTTATTTTATGATTTGAAATGCATTAAACTAACAAAATTATTCTTTTATATTTATTAATCAAAATATTAATTTTAAAAGAATTGTGAGAAAACCTAATTTGCAATATGCATTATTTTTTTGCATTATTGCAAAGATTACGTCAAATGTTATACGTACAATAAGAACATAACTTGAAGGAAAAATAATTTAATTTCCTATTTCAAATACACATCGTATAATATAATTATGTTGTCAATGTCTGTATACGTTTGTTGCTTTTGATGACAGACATGAACAATTTCATGTCTGTCATCAAAAGCACATGTTTGTTCATTCTTTGGTAATCAAGAAACTTGAAATTTTCAAAGATTGTATATGTAAGGGATTCCGCAGAAATATCACTAATTGTAACATAAACAACAATCGAACAAGGTTCGATCGAGAACTTTGCGAAAAGAAGAAATTTGTAAATGTTTATACGGCGCAAAGTCTACGCCCTATCCTTTTTTCGTTAACCAGACACTCCTCTCTATATCGAGTAAGCGTGATATGGATTTGTTCGTCCATGCACGTTTCAACCAAGTCTCCCCCTCTCACTCTCATAATCGCTCGTGCGACGGTATGCGAAAAAGAGGGAAACGCCGCTGTGCAGAAGGAAAAAGGGAAACGCGAGGGTGTGGGTGGGTATACGTTCCTGCAAATTCAACACAATAGGATACGCACAATGCGACCGTCGGTCGAACGAGGGATTGCGTGAAGGGCGGACGATGGGTTGCGAAAAACGGAGAAGAAGGGTCCGCACCCTTCGCTCTCCCGCTTTTGCAGCAATGCGCGACGACGTTCCGCAATCCGTGAATGTTCTCGACGAGACTTGACCCTCTCTCAATTTCTCTCCCGTACGCCAATAAATAATAACGGTAGTTAAGGGAGGCGTTTTCCGAGTACGCTTCTCCTTCATTGACTGGAGGATGCGAGAGGATTACCAAGATGGTTATAGGAAAGAGAAAGGCACTTGGTGCATTCGAAAACATTATATAGTCGTGAATGAGACACATATATTACATATTTTAAAAAAATATAACTATATAAAATTGAAAATTTCAGTCTTCTCTTATGATATTTTTTATACTCGATAAGAGAGTTTATATACTCGAAGGAAAGAGTATGGACACTTACTCTTACAATAAAATACTTTGAATGCATTTAAATCTGCTCAGTCCAGCTTCGTTATCCAGCCGCGTTATTATGACAGTGGCCTGCGGTCTGCGTCTTCTCCGCAAGTTGATAACGAGGTGATCCTCTAGCGTGATGTCGCGCGCGCCGGGGATCGATATACCTTCCTATCGACCTATCCTACCATTCCGCAGGCCGAGCCGAGCCGAGCCGAGCCGCGCCGCGCCAGCAGGCAGCTTGCCGGAGGATTTTACCGGAAATGACTGCTCCTCGTGCGTGTTCCGGCATTCAAGGCAGGGTTGCGCGGGTGCAACAAGATTTATCGCGAATTCTCGTGTCGCGATCTCGTTGCCGAGAATACCGGTTAAGTTACGAATCTACGGGCGACCGGATTCGCGCGAGTCTCTCGATCCCGCCGCGCAAAGTGCAACGCTGCACCCTCGAGTCACGCTCCATTCAAACTCCCCGACACAATGAGGATTATATTGTTAATTAAAGCGAACCCGTTGCTGAATCAAACGATAGTTATAGTTGCTCTTCCTTTGGCGCGTAGCACGCCAACGCCAAGGATTATAGAGAGATCGTATCAAAATTTCCATGCACACAATATAAGATATACATTCTCTTATCCAAATTTCGAGTTGATCCTTTCCAGGCAAGAGTACAGCTTTAAATGTTTCAAATTATGGCGATGATATAATCTACTCTATATAATAAAATATCAATTCCATTTCATTTTCCGTCATTTTCTAGCAAAATGACGAATGGAATCCATGTTTTACGACGATGTAAATCGATGGTAATAATAGTGTGAAATAATATATAATTGGCATGAATGCTGTAACGATTTCCGATAGATGAAAACTTTCGAGTATTATAATACCACGGAGTATTTTAATAAAGATCCAGACAAGTAAGAAGATAAATTGGATAACTAGGAAGAGAATGGAAGAGAATGAACAGTTTTAGCACGGCGTCTGTTCTTCCGTTGTTCGTCTTAAATTCGAACGAAGACGCGATGAGTTTCGTTCAAACTTCCGATTCTTGTGCGACTGATTAATAGATCTGCCGAGGCTCAAGACTGACAATGAGACGCGAAAACTGAGGGCTGACAAATCAGATTCTTCCAAATCAAATTCTTTGTTCTTTTCACGTAATATCGAAATTATTATCCTTATCAATTATACACACACATATGTACATATGTATACATATATTATGCTTTTTGTGCTTTATATTATCTCAGACTAATAAGATAGTCTGATGAAAAATTTCTCATGCACTAAAATTACATTAATAATCATCATCAATCATTCATTTCATTTCTTTACATAAAATGTTTAAATATCGACCAAACCTTTGAATAAATAAAATCCATCTGCATTTTAAATAAATCTAATAATGCTCTTTTAAATTGGAATAACCAAGTTTTCAAATATAGAAATCACACATACTTGTAATTTAATTCAATATAAATTATTATGTAATTGAAAAAAAAAAACACATTATCGAGTTTGTTTAAATCTATTTGTATTTTATTTACTTAAAATTTGATACTATAGTATAATGTTTTGATATTCTCAACTCTAGAAAAGTTGAAATCTATTAATACATATACATGTATATATGTATACGTATATATCTGTAATTATAATATTAAAATCGAAAAATATCTCAAACGTCTCTTATGTAGGGTATTAGCAGCGAAATGGTGAAATAAGCGTGATCGCCTTACTGCACCCTTCTCGTTTAAAATAAAGATTCTATAATTTTCTCTTTCATCCTCCGTTGGCAACCTGCATAAAATGCTGAATTGGCACCATTCGCGCGTTCAATTTATTATCCGTCGCCATCCAAAGAGTCTCGACCGCAGGCGAGCTTCTTTCTCTATCAATCGTCGGTCAGATTTTCACAAACCCCCCCAATCCTCTCTCTCCCTTCAGCCTGCCTGCGTATAATCCCGAGATATACTCAACCGGCACCCGGCACCCCAAATTCCCTCGTGTTCCACGGCGCTATCAGCGGTGGGAATAGGGTATCCGGGGATCGTTTGTCAATGCGCCAGCATTGATCGTGCATTATATGATCGTGCGAAATCTACGGTTGGGGAAAAAACGTGCTGAATTTTAAGCGTGCCAAATTTATCAACGACCGCGGCACGCACGACGCTTTTTGTCTTTTCATTGTCAGACAAAACTTTTTGCGATATTCCCTGGCTTTAATCTCAACGACTCTCCGATGACTAATTTCAAAGGACCGCTTTCAAACTTAGGGAAATGGAGAAAATATTTTAATAGAGTATCACGATGAGACATTAAAAAAAAACATCGGTAACTTAATATTTCAAAATTCTAATTTTTTACGTAAAAATTCTCAAAAAATGATAAATATCAATTTGTAACGCTTTTGGCTCATTTCATGTATGTATAGATACAAAATACATTGTAATTACACGAGTTTACAAGTTGCTCCTTTCAGAAATGACCTCTTTTTGGTTCACGAATAATCGCCTAAACGTGTCAAGAATTTCGTCGCAAAGCCACGTGATTACGAAGCGTGATTACGAAGCCACAACATTCCAAGTAGTAAAAACGACGGGTTAATATCTGCAAACTCGAATTTTCTTCCGCGGCAAATTCCCTCGCACAGTATAGGCGAGCTTGTATCTCGCTCCCGGGCTCTTTGGTAAAGCTCCCGAAACACTAAAAGAAACTCTGTTATTTTCAAAGTTTTAATGCTTAGTCTCCTCTGCCTATACGCGCGCTTGCTCCGTCTTCTCTCTTCTCCCTCTTTTCTCTCCGGGCTTTCGGTCTCTCTAGAAAAGTGCCACGAGAGAATGCGCAAGATAAATAAAAAAATGAACGAAAGAGAGAGAGAGAGAGAGAGAGAGAGAGAGAGAGAGAGAGAGAGAAAGAGCGAAAGATAAAAGGAGAAGGACAAATCCTCGACGATAATACGTACAAAATAACCGAAGCGCATCGTCGCGATCCGTATTTCTTTCGACTTTCCCCGAATGCGAGTCTAGAGTCACTTTCGGTAGCACTGGAAACTCATTTTCCACATCGACGATCCTCGAAATTGTCGCGATGCGTAGAACGGAAACGAGACGGACAACTATCTTGCTAGCACGCTCCGTGTTTCCAACGAGACGACTCTTTGGCCGCGTTTTGCGTTCACCGCAGCCAGCAAAGTTCATAAAAATTCATGAAACGAGTTTTTATACATTGGTCCATCGCGGAATTTCGACGGACGTTTACGGTGAACCAAAAAAAATTAGTCGTCCTTAGTCAGGATTATTCGACGATGCGCACGCGTTTGTCATTCTTTCCTATCAAATTACTTTACATTGTTGTTCGCGACTTGAGTATTTAATTATTGTATGTATTATATTTTTTCCATTTTCATAAATATATGTATAATGTACGACAAATGATTTGAAAACATTTATAAATTATTTTTCTTATATTTATTTATAAATTATTTTACTTATATAGTTTCGCGCGCGCGAAACAATATAAGTAAATATTTATACAAAAACCATAAAATTAATATAGTTACAAATTATTAGTATTGGTTACAATAAAAAAAATATAAAATATAAAATTAGTTGGATAAAACGTATGGTTCAACTCTGCAAACATTTCGTAAATAGGCGAGAATTTCGTCAATCTATATCGCTCTTCTTCATCATGGAAATCACGTCCGTTTATCTGTCGTTTAATTTTCAAAAAGATCCGATAACACAAGAGCAAGAATGAAGGCTGGCCGTCATAAATCGAAATGATATCCCGTGTGTCCCCCGTGTGCACACTTATATATCACACACGTGTTCTGTAAATTCTGGGTAATGCCGCCGAGGAGCCGTTAGTCAAATCGAATCTGATCGCGTTACTTTTGCGGCCGCGCACGACCTCGGGGCGTTGTTACTCTTGTCGCGGATCGCGTCTTATCGATATCTGTGACCCCGATAAATCGAGAGCAAGGATCCTCCTTCCCGGTTCGGTGACTGAAACTCGCACGCGGCGTACGAGCGGTAAATCAACGCCCAAGATTATCATACTAAAGAGGAAAAAAAGAAGGCAAACTTTGCAAAATTGTTACACACATATCTCCCTTTCTCCGTGCTCTTGATTTAATATATAATAACGGATAAAAAGATATTTCTCGATCGCATTTACGTATCTTCATAATTCTAATTCTAATTCAAATTTTAAAAAATGTATATCTCTTAATATATTTCGATCGAGTAAAATGCAAATGTATAGATTTCGCGAACGTTAATCAAAGCATATTAAAGCGTAGACAAATATAAAAATTATAACTCTCACGAGCCGTTTTTTTCACACTGATTTCGCATACAATTTATATCCATCGTGGCACACCGAAGCGCATGCACTCGACGAAAAATTAATTTTAATTCTCTCTTTTCCACTATATAGCTCCCCTCCCTTCGCCTCTGCCCCAAAGTTTTTAATATTCGGTTTAAATGTAGCGGATATTTTTCCATTGCGCTTCTCATTCATTCGATACTTTTTAATACATTCATACATGTCGTTCGTCGGACAAAAACTCCGAGTTTTAAAAATGAGAAAATATAGAGACTTTTCTATATTGCCGAGCATCTAATTATTACTTTTTATATTCCGTATTTTCCGCTGAAATGCGCTTTTCCTCGTCCCGTGTAACATTGAAAAACGAACAGGTAAACGGACAGGTAAATGTAATACCTTTATTATACGAATCGCATTGTTTCATCTGCATTATCTCTTCATTGTCTTCCGCACACACAATTTCATTAAACATGTGTGACATATATATAAATATATTAACCAACAGTAATAGATATAAGATAAACTCTACATCCGTCGCTATTCAATATAAAACACGCGGTTATAATTTCTGTAAATTCTGTATAATAAGATAATGATATGTTAATGTATATCTATTAATAAAAGTTATCTCTGTCTCTCTTACCTCTTTTTTACCGCGTATAATAATAATGATGAAATTTTCTTCATTTTAGAAAATTATTAGATATTGTTCCGGATAAAATAACAGTGTCACGGGAACGAAAATACAACGCGGAAAATCTTTTCCTTTTTCAAATTGAGGCATGCTTTCAGCGTGCCATTTTGTTTTCACCGTATTGTAACAAAATTTCTTGTCGCAAAGTGCCTGTACGTTAAGGTTGGGTGAATCTTTATAGTCACGTACAAGGCACTTTTTCGGAGCGACGAGTGGAAAAAAGAGCATGTGAAGATAATTAACGAGGTTTTTAATATTTACTTGCCGCACGCGTATGCCAACACGATCAATTTCTTTTTATATTTTATAATAAAAGAGAGCAAACTGATTTTACCCAACACTAGTTAAAATAGTTTGCGAGACGTTAAACACTTGGCAGATCAAACACATGAAATTAAAGGAGATGACTCATAAAAGTGTGGAAACATTTATAAAAAAGCACATAAAATTAGAAAAAATATTTATGTATAGAGCCTTTTAAAAATTACTTTGCCAATTACGAGTAAAAATGTAGTAAAGAAAAAATAACTTTTCATATTATACATAATAATCACTTTAAATTTTCAACAATGCAATCTCTTTTCTTCTTAATTAAACGTCCATTTAATCGCAGCAATATTAATATCATTCGACCAAATTTGGAAAGTAAAATAAAATTATTGTAAAAATATAACAGAGACATTTGTCTATTGCAAATAATAATAACAGTAATATAATAATAATAATATTTCAACGTGGTTGAA
This sequence comes from Prenolepis imparis, assembly GCF_030444845.1. Classification (NCBI taxonomy): domain Eukaryota; kingdom Metazoa; phylum Arthropoda; class Insecta; order Hymenoptera; family Formicidae; genus Prenolepis; species Prenolepis imparis. The sequence continues at coordinate 249,023 of NW_028141164.1, read as the reverse complement.
CAAGATAATATTATTCCGTCCGCTTTAAACCTGACATTGTCGAGGAAAATGTATAATGTGCCATCGCGTCTCGGGCTTTATGCAATATCGCTACGATACTGACTGAATGGTAGGGAAGAATCGGGACGAAGCGAAGGCGGAATATAGCGGAAAGCGAGACATGGAAGTCACGTAGGCCGCTTTGGTCCGACAATGATGACGGGAGGCCGTTGCTGCTGTTGTAGCAGTCGTCGAGGCATCGAATTATCGCAAAGTTTCCGCGACTGTGCTGGAATACGAATGAATATACCGGGAAATCGTGCGGTACATCGACGGCGAATGGACGTTCAGACGGAAAATAGCTCGCTAGCACGAGGAAAGAGCGAGGGCAAGAGAGAGAGAGAGAGAGAGAGATGGCGGCTCCCTTTGTTTTACCCCATGCATTTCCCATCGCTAATCGGACAACGAAACTCTCGCACGAATATTATAACATTCGACTGTGTTATGAATACAGAGTCACCCGAGTCCTAATGCGTAGTAAACACGTCCGATATAGTTTCTAATATTCGTTTAAACTTTACAGCATTGCGGTAGAATTTAATTAATTTTACCCTTTAAGAAATATAAATGGAGAAATCTCTTTACATTTTCTCTCTTTCTCTTTTCTTGTGTAGAAAAATCAATTTATGTACTCGAACAATTTTTAAATAATGATTTCTCCCTGTCTTGGGATTTTAAAAAATTTTCTTCGTTGAAAATGTAGAGACCCGGCATTTTCAGAGTTAATTATTAATTTTGATGCACATACACGCACTCTTTTTTAATATTTAATTTTATTAAAAATTGTGCTTTGATTAGAGTCATTCATAAAATTTAGTAAACATTCGGAAAGAGCGGAAATAGCAGAACAAATATTTCAAAAAATATTATCATGCAGGTTTACTCTTTGTCAGACGCTTGCGTATATAAATGTAACATAACGCGATGCGACGAGTGAATGGAACTCAAAGCGCGCGGAGGAAACCACGCGTGGGTGCAACGATTGGATTAATTTATCGCTCGGCAGCGTTATTCAGTCTTCCAAGATCCCAAAAGGCAACGATGTTTCCATCTTGCTAAATATAGAGCCAGCAGATGAGCGCATTTCAAATGTATAGACTATTATAATAAAAATAAATCATTCGATATAATTTTGTTTAAATAAAGCTAATTTTTCTTTATATGTATGTGTGAGTATATAAATATATAAATATGTAGAAAATATATTTAAATTATTAATTGAAATTTCCACCTTCATTATAATATCAGGCACACGAGTATGTTTGTGCAAAATAGTTTCAATACTACGATTTACTATCACATACAAATAAAACTACAGTTCTGTTCGCTCATAAAAATTTTATGGTAGGAAGAATAGGTATATACATATGTACATATGTGTACACACACCCACACACACCAATATTTCAAAATATCTTTGAATAAAAATATTCAAAGTGATTTTATTCCACAATTCCATAACTGTTTAAATATTTACGCGACTCTAGTGAATATACTATAATTCATACGAGCAAACAATTCATCGCGTCGAAAAACGTTCCGATTGCTTGAAATTCCTAGCGTACGAGAGAAAATTCTCTTCTTGTCGCCGATTGCGTTTGCAAATTCAGCGTCGCACCTTTTTCGGTCATTCGCATTTCCAGATGCTTCTTCTCTTCTTCTTCCTCCTCGGTCTCTTTCTCTCTATCGCGATCCCGCGTGTCTTGCGTGACCGTGCGTGCGCGAGAAACGCGCGTTATCGTAATCTGCTTTCCGAGAGTATCGTCGCCCTCTCTCGCGTTACTAGCATCACGTAATCTTCGCCTCGTTTTTCCGGTCACGTCAAAGTCGAGAGAAGAAAAAAAGAAAAACAAAGAAGAGAATTCGAAAGCAGGCACGCCTCTTGCCGTCGTTGGTGTTACACACTCTCGATGCTCTTCCCGGGGTTGAAAATTCCACTTCGTACTTTGTCATTGCGTTCCTTCGGTTCAAAATCCGGAAGAAACAATTTACAAGTTTCGACATTCTTACCGCGATTAATTTTACGACTGTCAGTTGCACCGTTCGTTATTCTTTATTATATAGCAATATGTATGTATGCGCGACGAGCAATGTAATTTAAGAGAAATGATTGTTTAGCAAGCTGCTCCTTAATTAAATTATATAAAGATTATATATAAAGATTCTTTCCTCCTCTTCTCCCTCTCCCCAAGTAATTTATGTTCCATGAAATCGCGCATTACGCGCATATTGCCTAATTGATTTATAAAGGTATGTATTATGAAACGATTACAGATTATTACGACAAATTAGATATTTTTCCTAGTTGAAAAATTTCGCGATCGCGAATTGATTTTCGCAGACTCATCTCGTTTTAATTGGAAGCCCAGCCGAATGACTTTTGTGACTGTTACATCATTCGATTACGCATATTAAAGTGACGGATCGACGGCGGTAAACAACGCAGCGCGCTGCCCCGCTCTACTGCTGCTGCTGCTGCTGGCCGATATTACGTTTGATCCGATATCGCATTTCGTCCAATTACGGGCGCACTCTAATTTACACCTCTCAGTGTCCTCTCGCCGGCAAGCTAACAAAAACCGGCCTTGTGGCAGCCGCGAAATGAACTATCGATTTTGCATTAGTTATATATAACGCACGATGGATGCGTTAGTTTCGCGTTCCCTATATGTATTGTATGTTTCATATACGTGTGTGTGTTTTGGTAAACATTGCAAGATAGATCGTCATCGACCATTTCCGATGGCAAGTCACGACACAATACCAACGATTGATGACGTTATATACATCACTCGATTAATTTTCCGATATCTTTATATATCTATATATATATATGTATATATGCGTATATATACATATAGTATATGTAGCTCTTTCAGAGACGGCCAATCTCTGCAATGTAATCTGATGACAATTAATTTTACTTGTCGATGTAAATCGTATCTCTATCATAAATATTTCCGAGTAATATATTATTCGATTACGTCTTTCTCCCGATTAATTACTTTCTCGGACGCAAAAGTTTTTATTCCGCGTCGGCGTCGACATGGTTGGCGTCGAAATTTCGACGATGCCGGCGGGATTGGCAAGTTTCCTGCAAATTAAAGCGCGCTCAACGGCGTGCCAAGTTTAACCGGACGTGCGTGAGCAAACAGAGATAACTATATCGATGCCCCTCTTTTTCCATCCCTTTCCCTCCCCCACCTTCCACTAAAACGCCAAAACGTGGGAAAAGGCAGAACATGTGCGAGCGCAATGAGGGGGTGAAACAGGGGAGGAATTTCATCCCCCTCTTCCTCTCTCGCGGTGAGATATTTATTATCTCGCGGCATCGTTATTATTACCGTCGACGATTATACCAGTTAAAATGCGAAATTACGAGCCGCGGTCTTCGATGGAGAAAAATAGAGACTGTATGTTTTGCGGAATGAAATGCACCGAGTTTGCTGCGGCGCGAGAGATTTCCAGGGCGGACCCCACTGGCTGCGTGAGAACAAAACTACCCGCTCGCATGTAAAACGATTGTCGAAATGGCGCGTTTCCCACCCCAATAAATCAGTACGCTAATTAATACGTTGATTACAGTATGCGATGCACTAAGATCCGCGACTTTAACGTCGAATCTTCTGGGAGTTCAATGTCAAATTTTTTTTTTTTTTGACATTACTATGAGAGCGCATATTTAGCATTAAAAATATATGATGTAATTTAAATTTGTATATAAAGCTCCAAACTCACACGTACAAGATGTTGGTACACACGTAAGGAAATAACAATTTTATCGAATGATGCGAAATAATAATTTAATAAATTCGCATCAATTCTGACTGACTGGCTGCCGAGAAGTTGCGAGAATCTTTTATTTTATTTACAAATAAAACAAAAATCATATTGTTTTGGTTTTGATTTTCTACTAAGCACGGCTTTTATGAAATTTGATTTAAGAACATCCGATTCTTATTTCAAACAGAGCTTAATGTACAAAAATAACGCGAGTGATAAAGCAAACCTCTATATACATATATATATGTCAAATTTATAAAATAAGAGTACATTTTTTTTTTTTTTTTTTTTTAACGATGGGAAATGCATTTACGCACACACACGGCCCCCTGAGGGAGGGATTGCTAGGTCCGAAGACCTACCGTGTGTAGTGCGCGACTCGTGACCTGACCAGAAGGGTCAGGTCCAGTAATACCCGCTAAAAACCACCGGTAATCCCGTGCACTTTCGAGGGCCCGGAAACCGCTCACGCATAACTTCAGGTGGACATAACTTCAGGTGGAAATAAGAGTACATACCTCGTTCTTGCGACTGCCAAATATTTTTCTTCTTTCTGCGCTGCTATCAGGATTTAATAAATCTGAAAAAAATAAAAATTAAATAAAATTATTATTTTTATTCTTCTAGTTTTCTTCATGTGATTTATTATTAGTATGTGAACAAACAATTATTATAAATTTAAAATTTTTTATTTCACGTTATCAATTAATGAAATAATAGTAGGAAGCAAAATTAGATGTACGAAATGTAAGATTGTAGTCAATTTTAGAAAACCGATTTTCTATCGTTCCGTTGGCACCATTGAGCCAAATAAAAGGTAAATTATTCCAATACATTTCCAGAAATCTCTCCCAGACTCTCTTTCACCATCTTTGTCCCTTTGACAAAAACGATGCACGTGCGGTTCTAATTACTTTTTTTCTACGCGGACCGTCACGATTCTCTTTGCAAAGTAGCCTCCCTTTTCTCTTTTATCCTCTTGGTAAAAGATACGATTTGTACGGAAATTAGAATTCTCGCGCGATAAGATTGCGCGCGTATTCATCAGCGGATCGCGGTAAAATCCACGTGGAAAGATGCATCGTTAAGAGCAGGGTAATAGAAGTGTGTCTACCGCCACATACACGCGTATCCGGACAGTGAGAAAGAGGAGAAAAAAAGGGGCAAAAGAGTGGAATCGGCTGGGTGAAACATTTGTCAATGTTGCACCCCTCACCTTGGCCGAGGCCGAGACTAAGAGAAAAAGAGGGAGCGAGAGAAAGAAATGTACGAGACGGTTACATACACGCGAACGGTATGCGAACGCGCACTCTACGTACGGTACAGGGCTTTTCAACGAAGTCCCTTGAAATATGGGATCCGCTGGACAAAGCGAGACTTTCCCTCCTTCTCTCTCTCTCTCTCTCTCTCTCTCTCTCTCTCTGTCTGTCGGTCCCGCAGGACCTCCTGATAACCCTCGAAAGTGAATGTAGTCTGGAGCTCAGGCTCAGAGAGCGAGAGAGAGCAAAACATCGCGTGTGCAGCACAGCCTCCGGGGAACAGTCAGCGGCTGCGTCGACCGGATGTGATATATACCACGCGTCTGGTTCGCTCTCGCTATTTTTCCGCGGCAATCGGTTACTTCCATGGGAAATTAACCGACGTTCCTTTTTTTTTTCTTTTCGATCTCCAAGTCGCCATCACCACCGGTGGTGGTAGCTCTATCGCCAAGCGATGTGACTGGACCGTGGGCTCCACCACAATGGCAGCTTTTGTTTCCGGCCATTGTCGATATCTTCCGGTTAAACTGGCTAGTTTGGCAACCGTGCAAATCGGATCCGGGCGTGTACCAACAATGAACGGTATTTGATCACTAATTTAGCTCACCGTTCTCTCCTCTCCTCTTCGTCGTCGACACCGCACAAAGTTATGCCAAAGTTTTACAATATTTTAGTTGAATAGGTATATATTATGGTAAAAATGTCGATCGATTTTATAAATAGTAAAAACTATTGACCTAAAAATGTTTATTTATTTTTCAAACTATCATATCAAAAAACTGAATAAACCCAAGTTTGAATTGTTGAAGAAATACGAAATTCTCGCATTTAGCATTGGCTGAAGCTTCGCGGAGAGAGAGAGAGAGAGAGAGAGAGAGAGAGAGAGAGAGAGAGAGAGAGAGAGAGAGAGAGAGAGAGAGAGAGAGAGAGAGAGAGAGAGAGAGATTTGTTTACTCTCTGGGAAAAAAGCTTCGTCATTGCAAAAGTTTAAAAACTGCTGTGTGATTTACGAAAACCTCTGCTGCTGTAAACGATAACGTCAACGGCGCGAGACGCTTTTCAATCGGTGAGTGCCTTTTGGCGCCCTGAGATCGACGATTGAATTTTACAACTGTATAAATACGCGTCGTCAAGTGAGAACACATTTCGTGAGCTTTTTTCTCTTTGCTCCATTCCTTCTTTCTTTCTTTTTTTTTTTCGTTTACTCCGAGCGAGAAAACGACGACGTCGAGGGGGCACGAAAAAGGAGGCATTTTCTCGTTGCAAGATTTACGGCGTCCAAGTATCGACGAGAGGGCGAACGAGAACGCGGAGCTTCAAGGAGTTTTCCAGTCTGAATTGCTGGAAAATCGACGGTGACGCCGCGACGAGAGTGTCCCCGTATCTATTTATGCCGTCCGTTTCTTCCTCCGGGCTGTTCACGAGCGCGCACGAGGTTAATTTTTAAAAGTTCCAGACAAACGAAACGAAAGCAGAGTCTCGCGTTTCAAGCTCGTGCGCTCTCGATTTCGCGACCAGGGGGATTATTGATTCTTTGCTATCGCTAACTCGATTCGAACTCGAGAAGCCAGAGACTAGTAAGTTTATATTTTCAGAATATAGTCTGCACATATGATTAAAAATTTATAAATATATATTATCACAATACATATTTTATTATACATGTATATCTTGCTTTCCTTAAAAAAAGTGTGTAATGTATTAATAATTAATTACATGTTATAAAGATTCTGACTTTACGATATGAAATTGACTTTGAATTTGTCAAAGAAAAAATGTATCTATTATAGATACATTTAATAAATTGTCAACAAAGATGTTGTATTAATGATTTCATTATTTATAAAATATATTGCATATATTGTATATTAGAGTAGTAAAGGAGAGAGGCTTATTAGATAGTGAGAGAGAGTGAGAGAGAGAGAGAGAGAGAGAGAGAGAGAGAGAGAGAGAGAGAGAGAGAGAGAGAGAGAGAGAGAAGAAAGAGAGAAAAAGAGAAAAAGAGGGAGAGGAAAAGAACCGTGTTCATATCTACAAGGAATATCAACGTTCGATGAATAGACATGAATATGCGATTTTTTTAAGGGTTACACGTGTCTGGAAAAGTTTGATATCAAAACGCATATCCGTGCTTCGCGTATTCATGCAGTTAGAGGAGAAAATCCGCCGGCATATCCGCCGCGATTCACCTCACATTTCCGCTTTTCTTCTTCGACGGCTATAACCCAGGTTAATTTTAAAAAGCTCGAGACGAACGAATTGTTCGACCCACCTTCTTTCTCTCCGTACCATCCCTGCTTCCCTGAGGCTCAATTTCACGTTAGAATTATCGATTGTATGCGATCAAGTTTTGTCAAGTCTCGGAAACTCCGACTTATACAGGGAGGCGAAAGCAGGTAGAATGAGGTGGGATAAGGAAAAAGAGAGAGTGCAGAAAATTGAACGGACGGTTCGAACACGTTTTACAAGACGCGACCAGCCAACTTTATTTACTTGAAACTTGGATTTTTAATCTCGTTCGAGTCTACCTCGGCGATGCCGAATATGAATATTGATTACGGTGACAGAAATTGATTACATGAGACTCCTCGACGAAACGAAACTTTTGACGAATGCAATGCAATGCAGACTTAACAACACTAACGTCGAATTCAATATTATCCATCGTCATCTGGAATTCGTTACGACGGCATATTCGGCATAAAACGCAGAGTAATGACATGGATTTTTATCATCTGGTATGGCATCTTCTTGAGGAAAAAAAAAAGACGCGTGCTCCGAAAGGATAATGCCGAGGACTTTGCTATCAGGATCAAGCGCGACGATGGATTTACGGTGCTCGAGTGGTCCTTTACGGTCGAGCTAGCAGGCTCTGTCTCTAGGATGCTGCTGAGCCCTGAGGCGAGGATTGTTCAGCTAGTGTCACGAGAAGCGATTTAAGCTCGATCCTAGCTGCGGATTACCACGGGATTCTTCGATCCGAACCGAACCGAGTTAGGATTACAGAACCTCGTTTGATGCCAAACTCGATCCACACGCTCGACTCCATACCATCGCGCCGGACAATGCCGATTATCCTCGCGCCATTTTGTCGCGGCTCTTTCCGATTCACATTCAAAAATAATAGCATAGATGACTAAAATTTCTTATACAAAAACAAATTAGTAGATAATTTTAAAATACTTGATTCGTTAAACCACTTGTTAAACCGAATAACATAATTTTTAAGATTTATTTCATATCAAAAATTATTTCTTTCGCATGAAAAAAGCAGTTTTTGTAGATCATTCCTATACCCAAAAATTCTTTCCATTTTCTGTAAGCCTTCTGTAAGTGAAAACGTCGGCAGAAAAAAAAATGATCGTGGCGAATTGAGCTACTTTATATATATATATAAATGGAATGTCTGCCTTCCCAATTTCTCCTCTCCGTAAAAAGTTCGTAGTAATATTTTATCCATCCACTTCACCTTTTCGGAACCATGTAATATCGTGCGTCAAAAATAAATCGCGGACGTTACGTTTTCGCTGGATACTGGGGAATAAAAAAAACGGCGAGGAAATTCAGCAATCAAACCTGCAAATCTCCCGGGCAAATATTTTCATTTGTTCGCGAATGGTGGTTGGAAATTGGGGTGGTTGAATAATGACTATACCCGAATCAAGTAAACGCGAGGAAAAATAAATATTCCAGAAAGAATGTGAATCGGCGGAGCAAAAGATAGATACAAAGAGAGACAGAAAGGGAGAAGAGAGAGACTTAAAAATTAAATTTGTATTTGTATTTACAAACGAGATAGACATATGAAATAGAAAAATAATGAAAAGAGTAAACTTTCGCATCATAAATTCTCCGTATACGATTGCACGGCAAAATTACGCTCACAAACGAGAAATAAAATTACATATTTCCTATCTCTTTATGGATTTTAATTCTTTTCTCACAATGTTTTCACTTACAGAAGATTTACCAGAAAATGGAAAGAATTTTGGGTACAGGAATGATTTATAAAAACTGCTCTTTTACGCGAGAAAGATGATTTTTGATACGAAACAAATATCAAGTAATTACTATCCGTTTAAAATTTCTTTCTTCAGCGTACCCTTTATTTGCTTTGAAAAAAAAAAACAAAAAAAAACGTGATTCTTCCCGTATGATCGCGAAACGAATTTTATTCTGCCGCCGTAGCAATTAATTAAGTTGCCGTGCCTCTTTAGACGCGTTGCTGGTGTAATTTAACAAAGTCTCCGGTGACTGGAAACTAGCTCGCGAGCTAGCAATGAAGTTATTGTCGCTCGCACGACGAATTTCATCGGCCGCGTCTAATTAGGAAAACGACGCGACGAATGATGAATACGTAACTTGGTAAATTGTATCTCAATCGGAATTCCCATATGCGTAAACTGCTGGATTAAACCAAAATTAACACGCAAACGAATATCCGATACATGGAAATACAAAACTTTCCTTGAATTTAGCGGATCGAATGAAATAATAATGATGATATACATACATATATGTATATATGTATGTATGTATATTCTTACGCATTTTAGATTCCGACACAAGCATCAATTTTAAAAATAATTATTTTAATCGTTCAAGTTAAAATTGATTTTTTCTTTAATTAAAGTATTAATAATTTTTCAAGTTTTAAACAAGCGATAGAGAATAAAAATATGTAAACATTATCGACCAACTTGGTATGGTTCACGCGCACGCTAAGAATTTTTAACGTGAAAAACTTCATAAAGTATTTTTATTGCCGATTTCCTGCCACGGTACGAAGGGATTTTATCGCTCCTCGCGCGGAAGAGAGTGTATCAGATAATTTAAAGTACGGTACACCCGGTAAACGGAGCAAACGACTTTATCGGGATGGAAGACGTCCCCTTATTTGCATCAGAATCGGCTCCGCTATAAATATTCGTAATTCTCAAGATCGTAGTTAGGTGGGGCGGATGATTAATTCGGTACACGCGCGCATCCGCGTAAAGTTTATTATACGATGCGTGGGGTAAATATGTAAGTGCCCCATCGTGTGTGAAATGCGCAACGAATCGCGAATTAATTTAAATATTTTGTGAAAATAATATTTATATACTTTACTTGTCCGCACAATGCGTGAGAAATCATTATTTTAATCGATTACTTCGAGTCTCTGACAAGAGAAATACCTATTTATCTTTGGTGAAATCAACGAGAATATTTCAAATAGAATTATATATATATAAATTATTTTATATAAATACTTTTATATAAATACTTAATCAGTAAAAGAAAAATAGCTTACGTAAATATTTTTATTTTTTTATTTCAAACGCATTATTTTGCCCAACTTTGTCACTGCTTATTATTCACGTTATATCTTAAGGATAAATTTAATAAAACGTAAATCTTAATACACACAAATACGACAAATATACATAACTCAAATAACAATATGCAATGTTAAAAAGAGAGATGCATATTTATATATAAGTAGCTTCGCTATAAAGAATTAAGCTGCTTAAAATCGGTTATTATATTTAGAGTTGTAAACAAGATAAGAGATAATGAAATGCACAATAAGAATAGTGCATAATAAGCATGATTGTCTGTGTATATACGGAATGTAAAACGCGAGACTTTTTAAAGCGCTCTCGTAATTATCCGGCAAGATCGGAGAGCTGCTTCATCTCTCGGCTTAATTATCGCGAGAGAACCGACGAAAAAAGAAGTTCTCCCGCAAATGCGCGGCGCCGATGAATCTGTCGAAAAGCACGGCAACATTGCGATGGCCACTTTGAAAATAAAGGTAAAACAGGACCGTGTGCACAAGCAGCACGTCGCAGGGCGTCCCCAAACCGCAGATGGAGGTTCTCCACGTCTCGCGACTCTCTCTTCCCCCCACACCGAGAGCCCGAGTCGCATATTTCATTCCGGGTAAGGTCCACGTGGACACCGTTCTTATTACTGTTGGAACCGACGAAATATTGGAAAACTTCTTGGAAGAAACTTATTCCACTGTTTTCCGTACTTTTGCGAGAGAAACGGTTCATCAGCGAAACGCCGCGTTTCTACGAAATCGGTAATATCCTACATCATCTTGAAGCGTTATAAGTGAAAAAAATTCCATCTATTTTAATTGTACATATATTTCGAAAAAACGAAATCATTAAAATTTCAGAGATTCAAGACACAATAAAAAACTCTAATGATATTATTTGAATAAAAGTTATTTTAAATTCCAAATTTCATTCTTCGACTCTACTTTTTCAGCACAGTTATTTTTATCATTTTTTATCGTTATTGCTAGCGGTATTTGATGTAGCGGGATGTCCGTGGAATAAGTCACCAGTATATGTATTATGTTATTATTTTCGTGTCGGGTCATTGTCGTGTTTTCGTGTATGCTTATCTGTCCGTTGCCTCGATTTTATTGTATACCTTTGACGAAACGTGCCATGCCGTGATTGGCTTCATTTGAAAGGATAAGGGTTTTAACTGACAATGAGTGTTTATAAACGGCGACCGCTCCGTCGAGCGCGTCTCTCTCTCTCTCTCTGAGAATTTACAAGAGTAACATTAATAAAGAGTTTATACGATTTCTGAGAATTAGAAAGAGTTAAGAGTTTGAATAGAATATACATATCTCTCCTATCGACATCCTATCGACTACATTATTATTTATTTTGTCACTCTCGTAAAATCGTCAATAAAATTGAACTATTTATAGATACGTTTTTTTATTCGTTCAAGATGACGCGGCACAAGTGCGTTTGATCTTACAAACTTTTGGGAATAGAAACACGAAAAAAAGTTTTTATCCAGGAAAAAGTTGATTCCGATCGTTTTATGTTCCCAAACTCAAATTATTTCTCCTTATATCAAGTTTTGTAATCTTTAAGATTTTACGATATGTGTTCTTGCAACTTTGAATTCGTACCTCTATATTTTACTTGCTTTGAATCATAAATGGCATAGTTTAATAGACAAGTGCATATAATTACTTTCTTATTTGCTGCACGAAAATCATTTATTTAAATTATGTGAAAAAGTTTGTCATGCGCCTTACCCCTTTTATCCGCGTGAATTGCAAAAATACCAATATAGCCGATAGAATCGTCGAAATTCGGGGGAAAAAAGTAGCCGGCGTTATTGCAACTCCACACAAAAGCTCTATCAAAGCTTTGGCCGAGTCGTAAAACAGAAGGTGAATAGGGTGATAATGTCTGGTTGGTGAATAGGACAGCACATATAGTGTCTAGTCGATATAACAACCAAGTTAGGATCGACAACCGATATTATCAACTCTTTTGTTGTATAGACAGTAAGCACAAAATTGTAAAATACGCGCGTATGCATTCAGAAGTGTATTGAATCGAGATATACCGATAACTTTAATTATACATTTTGTAAAAATAATAAAAGAACAGAGAATAATAGCGAAACCTTGTGCAAATAGTAAAAAAAAAAGAAACGTTAATTACGTACAATTGTCATCGTGATCAACTTGTTGAAAATTTATCTAAAATTTTCTAATGTTATTTTGTAAATATAAAAGTACATTAAAGTTTTATTGCACGCGCAATATCGCAATTTTGATAAAACAAATCATAATTTATTTTCCTCCTTAAAACTTCTTTCGACATTTTTACTAATTTCGACAGACGAAATCGATAGATGTGTGCTGCAACATTTTTAAAGAAAAATGGATTCAAAGTCGATCAATAAATCTATTGTGAAAAGAACATTTGATGTTTTTTCGTAAAACCTCTATTGTAAAACAGCGTAGAAAATTTTTACGCTACAAAGCTGAAATGATAAATACATATAGGTATTGCCTCGGCCGGAGATTGTACTTCTGCCGCTCTAACGCGCATAATAATAAAAACGCTCGCATAGCATCAAAGACAGCTGCGTTATCGCGAGACAAAACCCGAAACTATCAGCGACCTAGATAAAGAACGCCATTTCGATATTTCAACCGCGCGTCGCGGCGCCTTTTTCCCCTTGCAGAGAACAATGCGACCATTTGCATTTTCCCGCGGAACTGGAGATGAAAGAGAGTCACGGGCGAATATTTTGCGCCACTTTTGGCCCGCCCCTGTGGCCTTTTCCTATTCTTTCCCCGCTTCCTCCTCCCCAACCCCTCTTTATCTTTCCTTCTCGCCCTCGCTATCCTGCCAAGGGTTCTAGGCCAGAAACGAATTGCGAGAATTATGGAAATTTCTACCACTACCAATTCCTTACTCCTCTCTCGTACATATCCCGTTAACTTCAGCTCGCAATTATTTGCGGTTAATTCATAGGAATGAATAAATGATTATTATAAAAATGTGTACGTGTAACCGATAAAAAAATCCCTTGCAGGCTGCATTATAAAATTATATTGCTTTATATTCGAATTATTAAATAAATATAACTTTTTCGATCATACATACAAAGAATTCGTGTTACATAAATTGTTTCATTAAGTGTAAAATGAAGAAGATTAATTGCGATGATATCGGTATTTTTTTAAATAGCTGCAATTTTTTATGTGCCAAAAAATTATCTGTACTTTTACTACAATATTCACACACAGTTATGTATATTTTTTATTTTTTTATTTTTACTCTAAAGTATTATTCAAAAAATTTTGAATTTATAAAAATATGAGATTATATGTATAATACGTGTATTTTTTTTAATTAAAAAAATCGGATATTACAAAATTAATGCGTAAACTATGCACAGATGGGTAATCCTGGTCGACTGTTTCATATTTTACTAGCACGTTATTCCGCATACTTGTTTTCGTTTCGCACTTTTTTCGTGTACATTGCTGTACATATACCATTCAAGATTTCTTTATCCTATTTCTTAATCCTAATTTTCTTTGTATTCTTATCCTACACTCGCGGCTTCCTATCCATTTTCCGTCACATGGATTACATTTTTCTCGTTTTTCCTTTTCTCTCTCTCTCTCTCTCTCTCTCTCTCTCGCTTTCTCTTAACATCTTATCTTTATTACTGCCTCCTTCTCCAAGTATCTCGTTTTTCCGCAAGTTTCCTACCTATTTTCTCTTTTGTTTCTTTCATACGCATAAATATATATCAGTTGGATACTATAGCAAAAATGTACTTGTTCAAAAAAAGTTTAGAAACACGTGCGAGTATACATTCGCTGTACAAATGTTAAATAAATAATAACTCGTGAAAAAGTATATATCAAAAATAAAGGTGTGTATAGTATATATATATATGCATCACATATCACAGCACACGCGCGATGATTTAATATATTAAATATTTATATTTAATTAAAAGTCTGTATAGATATGATATAAATAAAATTATAATAAATCTTTGATTTATTATCTATAGTTAGTTTTATTTATAGCTTGATTGATAAACATGCAAGCATCCATACATTTATATCGCGTACGACTTGTTACGAGAGAAATAAATTAGCACCAAATTCGCAAATCTAGGCGCCCGCATATATGGAAGTTGAAAAAAAATGCAACGAAATCACCAGCTATTCGCCGAGAGTTTTTCGCCGAAAAACCCGCGAAATTAATTTATTTCGGAAACCCTGCGAGCATCCCAAGGTCTGTCAAAATTAAAATCGTTTTGTTATTCCAATTCTGTCGAAACAAATAAAATTCAACTAAATCAAATTTAATTAAACCAACAACGTTTTATTGTTCCCGCTATACAATATATATGTATGTATATTGTCAAAGTGCGGTATAAAATTGCGTATCAGATTTTTTATTCCATAAAACAAAATAATAGATTATTTGGAGAAGCAGGTAAATCATTTTATGAGATGTGACGAAATTAAAAATTTTTCCCTTTCCGCATCGCGAAAAAATACCGGATAATAAAATAACCGCAGATTTCACGTTCGCTATTATCATCAAATTTTCTCATTCTTCAAAATGACTAAAATATATACATAATTCTTTTATTCCTTATGTACGAATTACAAACAAATTACAAACGATCGCAATCGCGCCAAAGTTGTGCTCGCCGCTCTCATTGCACCGGATTACCACTCTATCGCCTCGATCTTAATGTAATATCGTGGCCGAAAATCAGGCGAAAACGCGCCAATGTAGACATCATATAGCTAGCGTAGCATAGTTCTCTGCGGTATTCTATCGCGGCCGCGAGCGAACAAAATCAATCGCGCTTGAACGCGCTAGTATCGGGCACTACGTTCGGGACGCAATCGTTGGGGATATGGATCCGTTCGATTCGACGCTCAGCAATAGGATGAGGAGCAATAGGATTCGGTCTGGCTATCAGCTGCCGAGCATACTCGTGCGATTCACCAAGCATCGTGCCGCAAGTTTCCATCGCGCATCAGCAGCCGCGAGACTGTGAAACCCAGCGAGAGTCTATTCGAGATAGCCGAGGATTATCAAGTGGCGGGAGCCGCGGCTTACGCATCCAGTCTGGTGTAAGTCGACGGATAAACTGCCGAATCATAATTTACATACTGATCGCGTCACACATATTTGTGTGATTTGTGTAATCAAGTATTAATAATCTCCATTAATCTTGAACATTTTCGCGGGAGAAAGTTTTTTTTCTTCAAACTTTTCAATGATTTCAATCAAAGAACATTATCTAAATGAAAAATGATATAATACTAATAATTACCTTTCAAATATTTCCATTTTTTTGCCATCATTCGGCAAAATTTACCCACGATTTATCAAACTAGTAAAAAAATATAAAAGTTAACAATTTTAAAGCTGTGCTAAATTACTCAATGTCCATAAATATAATATTTTTTTATGGAAATTTTAATTGTTTGTTTTTCTTATTCTTTTTCTTTTTCGTGCGATCGCAAGCGCGACGCAAGTATATTTTCCGAGTCTCTTTATTCTAACAATAAGAAAAAATTGTCAAGGAATCCAGTTTTCTTTTAAAAAAATCAATGTGAAATAATTAAAGTGTAAAATTATATGGAAAAAAAAAAAAAAAAAAATCCAAGCTACATTTCGCATGGAAATAAAATCCAGATTATTTGCCGGTGGTGAATTCCGCGGGTTCGCTAGAAATGAGAATTGCATGTTAGTGGACGACTACGTGTGTAATACACGTTTACACGGCAGACGCGTGCAATGCGTGCATGCAACCGTTGTGTCGTAATAATAGGGTTGCGCGGTCGAAATTATTCTAAATCTGGCGCCACAAATTCCAGAGGTGCACGCCGTGCGGCGCGCAGACACGGAACCCTATTGTTAATTAACTCGAGATTTGTTGCCCGAGCGAAGCCGGATGACAGTCTTGAATTTACCGGATGTAGCAACGTCCGTTAAACGCGAACAATTTACGAAGAAAGCGTCTCGAGAGTAAAACAAACCGCAACTGGCCCGTCGGCGACCGGTTTCCTGAAAACTACCGGAGTCAACTGGTGGAGAGCGGGAGCAGGAGAATTCTCCCTTCGCAAAGTTTCGCCTAGACTTTTTTCGCGAGAAACGAAAGAAAGCGCGAGAAAAAAAGATCAATGAATAAACAAGGAGAAGAGTAGATTGACCACTGAAGCGAGTTTGGTGGATGTTTTAATTCTAAAGTGAGACGTGGAGAAAACCAAGGTAAGACACTGACGAGAGCGGTGTCACAATTAGCGAAATAACGAGGCAGAAACGCCTGCTTGCTCTCTCGGGGTTTGTGCTTTTTACTCGTCTATGCCACGATAACCAGGGTCGAGAAAGAATCAGACTTGTGATCCTTTTTAGCGCCCACGCATTCCAGAAGTACTTTGATTTTCTTTTATGCGTGCAATTCTTTTCAACGACTCGGAAAAGTCGATACACGATGTCTAGAAACAGCTCTCTTCTCTCGCGTGCAATTTTTCAAATATATTTAATACAAGTAAACGCAAAAAAGTATGAGATTCAATAGAGTACTTAAACAAAGAAAAATATCGACATCGGCGCATAAATATCGTATATATATTATGAAAATTATTTTATCGTTTATCTTATATGCAATATATTTTGAAATAAAATATATTATTTTGAAACATTTCGATAATAAGAGTCTCTTAAAAATATTATATATATACGTCCATAATATCTCGTTTCATTTCTCATAATTGAGTCTATTAATATAAATCTCATATACCCATTACATCAACTCTACTTTCCTCTAATGAAAAAGAGAGCGAGACTACACGTTTTCTGCAATAATTTTTCAAAAATATCATATAGATATCTCTGCAGACTCTGCCGTTTCTTTACAAGATACAGATACGCTGTAATCTTCAAAAATTATATCTTTTACTTGAAAAGTTGAAACCTTTTCGAAGGAAAAGGCTAGAGGAGGAGATCGAGACGCGTGGGAGGAGATGCAAAAATTCTATATATAGTCTTAAAAAAAGCGTGCTATTTCACCGAGCACATTCTCATTGCATATTCAGTGGAATAGCACACGTATACACGTGAGTGCACCTCTGACGCTGGCAAGCGCAGAAAAAAAATACGCCAACTCTGATATATGATCTGAAAAAAAGGGAACGAGACGAGATTTACCCCTAGCGCGCGACACTGCAATTGCAAAAGCGAGGTTAAACGAGAACACGTGGGAGCTGATAATTTATTCGAGGAAAAAACGAATAGTGTGTCACGCACTTTCGGTAGCTTTATGCGTGCATCGAGCGTTCTATATAGCCGCTCGATCATCTTTGACGCGACGTTTTAACCGGATAATATAAATAATATATATATATATATATATATAATAGCACTTATCGCGATCGTCGGAAATGCTCGTAATATTTATGAATATACTTTGAAACGCGAACGCGATAATTTAAATAAAAATTAAGACGATAAATAAATTTAAATGGAATGTGTTATTTCTTCGAGTAAAATTATTCTTCTTCTATCTTGACATTTGTTCTTCTATCGCGATTCTTGTACATCAGTTGAAAAATTTTATACGGACATTATATATATCTTTAGTAGTTAGAACTCAATTAAGATCTTCTTGGGATATAAAATTCGCTTAAGATTAAAAGAGAGCGATTCATATCTATTTCATCGAACGATAATGCATTAAGTTTCTGGAGAAATTAGATTGGATTGGAACGAAGGGACAAGCCGTGTAATTCCGCGCGACTTGGATATAGATGAATGTATACATAAATATATATCTGTACTGTAAAAATACTCATTTCCTTCCACTCTTTTCCGGTCGCACAATGACACCGATTGTTTTTTCCGCATACACGTAAATTTATTCACCTGCCGCTTTTGTACGTTCGCTATGCAGATTTTACATCGCACCCTCGGAAACTCGCCGGTACAATTTCGCAGTGGCTTAGTAATTTCGATTTAGGTTTCTCGATAAAGGATAGCAGCGCTGAGGCTGAGGTGAAACTCCACTACGCGGCTTTCGATTCAGACCGTACCAAAGCGGGTTCCGCCACGTCAGTTTCCAACTCTGATCGCTGTTACCGTTCGTTAACCTTTAAGCGATGTAGAATTCACGAATTTCAAGTGGCATTAAGGGAATATAAAACGTTTTATAGAAAAGAATTTACAATCCTTAAGACTTTGTCTCGCTAAATTGTTTCAATTATTAATACAAGCGATCTATTCCAATGTACGTATGTATAATATATGTATTTCAGGCATTTTTTAATTTTTTTTTTTAAGAATTGAAGGATCTTGTTAATCTCGTAATGTCTGTGTGACACAATTTAAAAATATACAATTAAGAATATAAATAAAATATAAATATATAAAATTATAAATAATATAAATAATTAATATAGGTATATAATATATATATTTATATATAAATTAATATTTAATTCTCAACATTACAAATGAATTATTATTATAATCAAGATACCGACTCGATTGACTTTTGCCGTAAACTTTGAAAGCAAGAGCCTTTAAATAATCGATGTAAAGAAATATACGCGCGATAATTTGAGAGTTTAGTCGGCGAGCCTAGAACATTTTCGGCACTCTCGACCGCGAAATTTCGCGCATCAACGTTGATGAAGCGGCTGTGCACAGGTATGATGAATCACCCGTCAGAGCTTGCAACCGCAACAGTTACTGTGCGGCGCAGAGAGGTAACAAGACGAGGCGATGCGTCCGCGAAAGCGCATGCAGGCAACGTAACGAAAGCATTGCGCGAAACGTAACCGCCGATAAATATCCAATCGATATCGCGATATCGATACTCTCTCGATTCGCTCGCGATTGCTCTCGCACACGATACGCTGCTAACGATAACATCCCTCCGTGTTCGAGTGCGGGGAGGACGGAAGGGGCGAAAACCGCGAGATATCACGTCGATAATCCGCCGGCAGACAGTTATAAGCGCACACGCGGGGCGCTTTCTGCCCTTTAAACGGAACGACGTTACATAGGTATTGACGCGCACACGTATTCGCGCGAAATGCAGAAATCCCCAAGCTAAACGACCCTAATTTCGTCGAGTACGGGGGGCTGTAATAGCCCACCTATTGCGGTACGATCGGAAAGGCGAATGAATAGGCCGATTGCCGGGGGTAGAGCGCTTGCAAGAATGTATCGAGAGCAAGTATATAAATGCAAAATTCTCGAAAAATACACTCTTGCGCGTAATATTACACATCTCCTTCCATGTATTTTAAGAGTAACGCGAGCGATGAGAGACTTGTCCAAATTACGCATTAATCTTGCGTGATTGAGCATTCTCGTTGTCTGCTGCAACAATAATCGTCGTTTCTCTTTCGTGTGATTAAAATTCGCGTCGATCTGATGATTGTGAGAGATACGCGTCGACAAACATTCAAAATTTCCCCTCGGCATATATATGTATATCCTCGCGGCGCGGCGCATCCTGGTGAACCGTGCAATAATGTTCCCTCTGCGTACACGCGGTGGCGTTGAAATATTAAAAGCGGAAAGATGCACGGGGCTTTCACAGGACCGAAACAGGAAGGAACGAACCGGCAGCGAGCGTAAAGGCGCGGGATGGAAAGTTCGAGGGAGAGCTAAGAGCTCTAACGCACTCTCGACGCGTATGTGTCGCGATTTACCCGGGATCAAATTCCGCGTCGAGTACAGCTCGACAGCTAGAAACATCCTGCTTTAGTCCGCCCGATACGCAAGTATCTTTACCCTCTTGGAGAACCCTCCGAAACATCAAGGATGCTGGGAATTCCATCGAAAGACGCAGAAGGCGAGCGCCAGGTTTCAAACCACGTCCGACGAGAGCTCGTATGGTGCGGTGCATCTCGTCTCCTCTCTCATCTCGTCTCGTCTCGTCTCGTCTCGTCTCGTCTCGTCTCGTCTCATCTTGTCTTATCTCATTTCGTCTCGTCTCATCTCGTTTCGTTTCGTTTCGTCTCGTCTCGTCTCGTCTCGTCACCCTAACTCTACGCATTCGCGCCTTTGCATGCGCGAGTATACATCTCTCTTTCTGAAAGGATCATTTAAACTATCCCAATATTAAAATGCTAAAATCTGTCATTCACTATGAATAAACATCGGAATGCAATCGCAATTTTATATATATGTGCGAGAATAAATTTAAATCGAGCATTATATGTAAATATAACGAGAGTATTCTTTTTAGAAAAAAATTAAGAAAAGAAAATATAATTGTGTGTGCATATAAATGCAATTTAATTAGTAGTTATTTAAACTTTATGTTTTATGTCATTAAAAAGTTTGAGACAGTTCAATCCATTCTGTGAGAAACTTTACATCGCATCTTATGGTAAAAATTTGTAAAGTCCAAAATATAATTGTGTATACAAATCGCGAAGACTATACATTATGCAAATACTCGTATACAAATATTATAGATTCTTTCTATAATTTAAGCTTTAAGCATTAGATATTTAAACATTATTGTATCAAACTCTTTCTCATAAACACACGTTATTCTTATATATTGTATATATTTATTTATTTCATTCGATTTCATTCATTTTATTTGCCTGTAGATTTTATATTTATATCAAAACATTTAACAAAGAGAAAAATATTTAAGATATTAATATTTATATTTATACAATTTGTTATATTAATAGGGAACGTACTATTATACATATATGCATGTAAATAGTTAATGTTTAAAGATATCCATTTCCGTCCGTAAAGTATATTTTTCTTCAAGAATATTACGACTTAAAAAATGTTTTATTTACATATAAACCTGATCCACGTTTGTACTTTTGAATCTTTATTTCAAATTTGTATGAAAGCAGATAAGAGAGGGTACACGCGGTATAATAAACAAACCAGCAATTTTATTCGGGTTATACGAAAGGGGGTAGCTCTCAATGTGGAGACGCCGCACCGTTCGAATTCTCAATTTTTATTCAAACTGAATGAACGCGCGACGTATCGCATTTATTTGCGTATAAATGTTGCGGATCGCACTGGCGAAGTGTATCGATTTTTCGCGCCGCATATATCAAAACTGTGTATGCATACGCGTGCACTTCCGATGTCGATACGTGAAATTTGCGACTGCACGTCTTTAGACGAAAGGCCGTAGAACGCGCGCCGAGTGCATATAACGCGCGACGGCGACGGTCGTGTATGCGGCTGACAGTAGCGAACCATTTCCATGACGGTGGGTTATTGCTTTCGCGGTCCGAATTCCCAAAGTCTCAAGTCACGCTACACGATCTGCCTGTGAGCGTGCATCGCTCTCTGCGGTTCGAACGCAATGTGATGCATCTCGCTGCAATGTGTATGACCATCTGCGTCTGTCAGAAACCCTCATCATCTTCGTTTGCGTATATATATTTCTTTAAATTTGCCGCCAAATACAGCGCGATACATTGTGAAAACTATTTAATAAAAAAGAGAGAATGTGAGTGTTTAAAAATGAGTTGAAATAATTTCGAAATCAAAATCTCTGTGACTCCGAAATATAGAAATTCGTACACTTTATAAACTAAATTCGTTGCTTATTTCTCGCGCCGAGTTTCTGACATTCCTTCAATTTTTCATTGTAATATATATATACGTATTGTATATTATTATTTTCGTCTTATCAAAACGTAAGCTCGATTTACTTCGCATCGATTAATATTGACCAGACATTGCGAGACGTTTCACCAAGATTTTCGCATTTTCATAGATCGAGTTAAATTGTGCTTTACGTAAACTAAAAACAAGAGAAAAGACGAGAATGGCGAGATACAAACGGTACACACTCGTCGGTGGACGCCGCTTAATTTTCGTTTTAAATGCGGAAACAAAAGTTGCAAGTCAAACGACTTGGAGTGAAGACGAAGAACTGAAATCGAAGCGAGTGCGATGAGAAACACAACAATTTGTTTCACGTTTACAACGAACGAATAACGAACTATGCGATAGTTGTGCGAGTTCTCTCCAAGTATAAGTCGTAAGATGTTACAAGACACTTTTTTACATATTATACATAATATTATTTGATTAAAATTTTTAAATTAAACTTTGATTAATTATTTAATATAAAAATTGAATTATTTATATTTGAAAAATTTTAGATGAAAGATTTATTTAATATTATATTAAATATTATATTGTTTTTTTCTCTTATCTACACATATTGTATGCTAGTTGGTCGCTTGGTCAAATAGGTATATATCGAAATACAAAAAGATTCGATCTCGCACCGCGAGATTCGTCAGTATTACTACGATTATACGCAATGCTTTAAAACAAGTTGCACGAAAACGATTAAAACGAAAATAGCTACGCCCCTATGGAAAGAAATAATTGGTTGAATACACCAAAAAGTTTGTTCGCGTCAAATAACATTCCGCGCTGACGTAACGGAAAAGCAAAATTGTAGAGAAATTAACACATATTGCCGGTCGATGGACAAATGCAATAAAACCGCAACAAAAAACTAAAAAAAAAGAAAAGAGAGAGAGAAATAAAATAAAAGAAAAAAAGGATTATAACGTTTTTTTTTGGTTTTTTTTTCCAGTTAATCGCGCCCGGTCTGCGATTTGTTCCCCGATTGCGCCAGC
Organism: Prenolepis imparis; assembly: GCF_030444845.1. Taxonomy (NCBI): domain Eukaryota; kingdom Metazoa; phylum Arthropoda; class Insecta; order Hymenoptera; family Formicidae; genus Prenolepis; species Prenolepis imparis. The sequence goes on along the minus strand of NW_028141164.1, from coordinate 225,974 downwards.
TCAATTGTCGCTGCCATTCAGCTGTATTCTTTTTTTTTCATCGTTCTATGATTGAAACGCAACGAAAAAAACTTTTTTTTCCACGTGGTTTGGACAAATGCAGCCGACCTCTACTCCCGGGATCCAATGCCAGTCGTTATTTACGAGTGACCAATACAATGATGATGTGCTCAAAATTTCCCGTTGGAAATTCTCGGTTGCAGCGCGTGTTACTTCTGAGATGAGGAGTAAGTATATGTGGATGTTTACGAGAGAATGGAGGGTGTGTGAAGTTGGCACCCCTATGTTATGCTATCATAATTCTGTTAAGAGTTCTGAGTTATTTAGAACCATAGGAAGAGTTCTTGATAATTTTTAGAAATAGTTTCGGTCATTACGATAACGAAAATCAGTTTCAAAAGATAGGGGTGCCAACTTCACATTTTTTTACACATCGAGTTCCAATAGTTTTGAGCAGAGTTTTAAGATTCTTTTAAATAGTTATATAGTTCCTGATTATTTTTTGAAAGAGTTCTGCAGTTTTTAGATAAAAAAACGTATCTTCGATATTGAAAGTATGTTTTTTTTATCTCTATGAAAATTGCAAAATTCTTTCAAAAAATAATCAGGAACTATGTAACTATTAAACAATTTAAATTTACTCACCTCACGGTTGCTCCTTTGTTGCCCGATGCATCCCCGGGCCTCCTTCTCGTAGAAGTTTCGAAACACTTGCACTCGCGTTATTTTATTTCGTTCGCGACGCGCGGCGACGCCCGAGTTTCAGCTATCACAATCTTCGACGCATTTCGGTAAAACGCGAGACTCGCGAGAGCTTATTCGCGCGCGAATAAGCTCTCGTGAGTCTCGCGTTTTACCGAAACGCATCGAAGATTGTGATAGCTAAACTCGGGCGTCGCCGCGCGTCGCGAACGAAATAAAATAACGCGAGTGCAAGTGTTTCGAAACTTCTACGAGAAAGAGGCCCGGGAAGGCATCAGGCAACAAAGGAGCAACCGAGGTGAGTAAATTAAAATTGTTTAATAGTTACATAGTTCCTGATTATTTTTTGAAAGAATTTTGCAATTTTCATAGAGATAAAAAAAAACATACTTTCAATATCGAAGATATTTTTAAAATATCAAGTTCTGGGGAAAGACGTTAGAGTTCTGAATCGTACTCGATAAGACAAGAAAAAACGTGAAAACCGCATGGCTCTATCTATTATAATTTCGAAGAGATTGATTTTTTAAAATTAATACACTTTTACGAAACATTTAGAAAATCACGAACTCTAACGTTTTTCACGAGAACTTGATATTTTAGAAACATCTTCGATATTGAAGGTACTTTTTTTTATCTAAAAATTGCAGAACTCTTTCAAAAAATAATCAGGAACTATATAACTATTTAAAAGAACCTTAAAACTCTGCTCAAAACTATTGGAACTCGATGTGTAAAAAAATGTGAAGTTGGCACCCCTATATTTTTTGAAACTGATTTTCGTTATCGTAATGACCGGAACTATTTCTAAAAATTATCAAGAGCTCTTCCTATGGTTCTAAATAACTCAGAACTCTTAACAGAACTATGATAGCATAACATAGGGGTTCCAACTTCACACACCCGAGAATGGAATGAATCCTTAACAAAACATATTTTGACATATCAGAGTATCCTTGTCTCCTTTATTATATAGTTACGCACGTTCAATTAACTTTATCATTTATTGGCAAAAATATTTTATGCCATAACTCTTTATCAATATAAAAATTATTAACAAAATAATGTAATTAGTAGATGTAGAGTTTGCTAACTTCTACATATACGCATTTAATAATGTAATGACAATTGAGTATTTAAAATTAATAATTATTGTGGTGTGTATTTATATATAGTTAATTTAAATTTCACAAAATTTAAATACTTTAAATACGCAATAGCATTAAAAAAATTCTGATCAATATGACTATGTTTTATAGAATGCTGAAATGTCCATGATCGAATAAAAAAGGGCGTGTTCCAACCCCTGCGATCAAATCACCTTTACTACAAAGCTTTATTGGAATAATTACTAAGAGAACCAAGTGCGTGTCACGCGTGCAATTCCGCATTCAAGGGAAGTGTGCAAGCGTCACGAAAAAACGATTTTATGGAAGGAAATTAGCTCGTAACAGGAAATTCTATCGTTTTACTTCTGATCGATACTCGCATGAATTACCTATAAGGCACGACAAAATTTGCTCGAAGAAAAAATTTGCAATAGTCGACTAATGTTTTAACAATTTTCAAAGGCACTTTGTCGCATATAAAAGAAAAGCATTATTCTTTAAAAGAGTTTAAAATATTTTTGCAATTATATCTTATTGTATAATAAAGTCACGAGATTTTATTTAAATTATCATTTTAATCAAATAATATTTTTCGATTCTTATCAATATTTCACAAATTTTGTCATCATAAATCGTATACATGGTATAAGCTTACTTTTGCTGCAATATTACTTTGCCAAAATTTAATTTCTTAGAAATACAAAGTAACAACAGTATTACAGATTACGGTGAATGAGAGAGCTTTTTACAACCCGTGATTACACCCGAGATGTAAGAAGGAAATGTGCTCGGAAATGTGCCATTGTGAAAATCGTACGATCGTTTGCGGAAAGCGAAAGATGCTCGCGAGATGCAAACCGAAGGCCGTTATCTGTATCGTAGCGACAGGCTCCTTCTTTCCGGGACTTTAACATTTCGTAAAATTCACAAACGCGCCCTCGACAATGTGTAACGAACGCGAGGGAACGGAAGCAAGAGGAGCGACACGTGCTGGAAACGTAGGTTCCTAGTGAGAAGAAAGGCAACGAGTGGAAAGAAGGAAAAAGAGTGTAGATGGGCAACACGCAGAAAAGAGGAAAAGGAAATAAAATGGCAAATGGTAAGCATGGACGAGAGAAATAAGGGGTCGTAAGCGCGTAGGGAGAATTCAGTGGCTCGTTTCGTCGACTATCATCGAGTTAAACATAAAAGAGAATGACCTTAAACTGGATCCAATGACTTTTAGCGTATTACGAAATTTTAAACGCAATTCTCGGCGAATTGCCCGCACCGTCGAAATAATTTACTGTCTGCGAGCGCGCAAAGTCGTTCTCTCTTTCTCTTACCCTTTACTTTTGTGCAGGGAGTAGTCTATCCCCTTGCGAAATCTCTGCATATATTAGCTATATATATATATATATATATATATATATATATATATATATACATATATACACACACACACACACACAATATATACAAGGTGTCCAATTTTAATCTATCACCCCTCGTAACTTTGCAGGGAGCGGTCATAGAGAAAAATGTTTCATACAAAAGTTTTTTGACTTTGAAGGGGACATAAGATGGTGTCATCGGTTTGACTGATTGGATAGTCGTTTGAAGATCACACAAAAGTCACCTTCAATTTTTTTAATGGAACCTATTATTTTTAATTTCATATTTGTGTAGCTTATCTTAACAGATAATTTTTTTAAAAAAATTTATGTAATTTCCAACATGCAACTGCATACTTTTTCTTAAAAGCAACTATGTGTTTTCTTTATACCAATTGATTGGTCTCATTATTCCGGCTATAAAAGTATTAAGATAAGATTATCGAAAACTGAATATTTTACAAGATATTTTACATTTAATGTCAAAACAAGAATATGCAATGAAAAATAATAGGTTCCATTTAAGAAATTAAAGGTGACCTTCATATGATCTTCAAACGACTATCCAAAGTCAAACCAATGACACCATCTTATGTCCCCCTCGAAGTCAAAAAACTTTTGTATGAAACATGACATTTTTCTCTACGATCGCTTCCTGCAAAGTTACGAGGGGTGATAGATTAAAAATGGATACCCTGTATATACATATACATATATCTCACATCGCGGAAAAAAACGGTACACGAAAAATATGAAGATAGAAATGGAACGAATAGAATATACAAAATGTGTTAGAAATTTGATGAAAAAATGTACATATAGTCTTATGTTTTGCAAAGTTTAAATTTAAAATTACAATAACATTCACAATAACATTAATGTATCCAAAATTAATTATGAGTTTAAAATGAAAATATCTCATCAATTTGTAACTGTCGCCATTCGCAAAGATGCTCTAAAAAGTGAATAAAATAAAAATTGGGTATGCATTCGGTATATGTTTTATATATGTATATTTGTTATATATATATTTAGAGAGAAAAGAGTTGTGTGTGAGAAAGCAATATTCTTTCTCACATCCATCTCGAAATGATATAACGGCCGATGACAGCGGTGTCTATCGTGTACGTCAAAACTGCTTCCTATACAAATGGATTGTTTCAGTTATTTTTACAACTAGGACATTTTACGAGGCGAGTGACATTTTCTCGTTGCGTCAAAAGGACAGGATTATAGCACCAAAAGTTTTTTTTTTCAATTTTTTATTTCGCTGTAAATATTTTTTTGTTAAAACCACACGAGATTTAAAAAAAAAATGTTATAACATATCGGACAAATAAAAAAGTTGAAGTTGATCTTAACAAAATTCAAATTGCGTCAACTTGAAACATCACTTTTTATTAAATCTATATTTTTAAACTTTGATTGAGATATAAATTTGATGATACTATAAGTAATTTGAACGCAAATGTGAACACTAATTTTTCGAAGAGAAAAAAGACAACTTTCAAACTTTTAAACAAAACGAGGAACTGAGAATCTGCAAGTTAAATGCGTTCCAGCATATTAGACATCAGACACATTTGCAATATGCTCCGAGTAAAGCAAGAACAAGTCCCAAGCTTTATTTCCATATTCTAATTAAAATATTCTAATATATATATATATATTAGAATATATTTGTATGTATATATGTATACATTATATGCGGCAATTAAAATTAAAATTTATACATACATACGTACATGTGTGTTTGCACGCGCACGTGCGAAAATTATACTTTATTATATTTCATTAAGTTTGATAGTCGATGTAGTATGAGCAATCTATTTATAGAAACGTAATGCATGACATAATTGCATAAACTGCAGAGTAGTTTTCGTTCAAGGTCGATTATCCAGTCGGATAATTCCGCGATAATCGTATATCGATAACTCATTGTGAAGTGTGTTATTGCAACGAAGAAAAGGAGGGGAGGAGAGGCAGTGGTCTCTACTTACGTTTGTCAATTATTACAGTGTTATCACACAATGGGAATTACCTGGTGAAACGAGCGTCGTGACCGTGAATAAACGCGCGATACGTTATAAAAGCCTGTCCTCATTCAGTCGATCGTAAAGCGCTGTCGGAGAGATTTCTTCGAAATATATATTCGATATACGTATATTCCTCAATCGCGAAATACAAATTTCGAAACAAATGATAAAAAACACTAAAACAATCGTGCAATCGCGCAAAAACGGAATTATATTATTGTATTAAGTTTAAGTGAATAAAACACATAGGTACTCGTTTTTCAATGAATGACAGAAACGTCTAGACAGACCCTATTATATACGCGTATGTATATAAACCATTGAAAGATAAACAATACCACGGCGACCCTTGTTGCTCCGAGAAAAGGAAAGATGTGATTTTGAGGTTATCTGTGTACAGTATATAGCTCATATACGAACGTGATGATATGACGCATTACGTCGACGCATTATTTCGATGCAGTATATGGGGGCAAACGATTTGCCATTTGTTAAATTAGTTTATCGGAATTGCTTTAGAAATTTTGTCCCTCTCTCTTTCTCTCTCTCTTTCTCAATAATCACGCAGAAATTGAACATTGATTCTTCGAGAGAAATATTCAGAATATGAATATTTATTTTATTCTACTTTTTATTTATGATAATTTTTTTAAATCGAAATTGTTTCAATCTACATATTAGCGAAAATGTACGCGTGTCATGGAGCTTGGAATAGCCGCAAGATATTGAAATATTTTCGCGATAATATTGCTTGTTGCAACAACTGTAATTTAATGCTCGTATTATTTGGAAGTTGTAATACATTGTTAGTGAAATCATTACGTTTAATAACGAAATTTACAATATTAATTGTAATGCTAGCAATATCCACCTACATTATATTTTATGATTATTCATAAGCAGCATCCATTTCGGGGAATATGGATTTTCTAATTAACGGTGACATTGTTAACGATATTAAATGCTGCACACAATATCCATTTATTTCCTGAGAACGTTATTTAAAACTTTGAAACTTTGTTCGAGAGCATAGTCGAACTACGAATCTAGTATCTCGAGGTGCGAAATGATGTTTTACGTCAGGTATACGATATCATTTGCTCACGTGTCACATTAGGCACATATTCTATGTAGATATATATAGTCTGAGAAAAATATTGTACATACCCGTGTTGATTTTACGCGACGCCGACAATCACTCGCTCTCGCAGAGAATCTTCGGGAATCTTTGACCTTCGCGCAGAACGATAACGATGATGATGATTATGATGAAACGTGCAGACAGTCACCGAGAATATCGCGCGCGTTAAATAACTTCGTATTCACGACACACACACAATAGTTCACAACAGATAGGTGCACATCTAGCGACACTCACGCGGCTTACGTGACTGAATTCAATTGACTCTAACCTCAAAGTCGGTTAATAGAGAAGAACCGTCCGACGATTCGTCGACTGTCTTGTCATTAGTTCTGGGATCTCGAGAGACGGTAAAAGTGGTTACTCGGCTAGTAATTATATCCCGACGATTAATTTGAGAACTTGGATGCACGAGCTCCCGATTCACTCTCGCGTCATCGACCACACGCCACGAAACCCGACAGTGAACTAACAGCGACGACGGCGAAACGGATGCTGCGACCGGCGTATGTGCCTTGCCTTGCCTTGCCGCGCGCTTCTCTCCTCTCCCCTCCCCGCCCCCACTCCCAAACCCCCTACCACCAGTCCCATCGCTACGCCGCAAGCGCCGGCTCTCCCGCGCTCTTGTCCTGCTCTTGGCCTGGCGCGAGTAGTATTACCGCTTGTGTGCTTGTTCAGTCCGTTGCTATAAGTGAGTGAGTGAGGTAGAGAGAGAGAGAGAGAGAGAGAGAAAATTTACGCTAGGCTGTTTCTCTCGTTCCCTCTGTCGCGTCGTTCAGAGATCTTCTCTGTACATATACATATATGTATATATGTATGCGTGTCTCACTCTCCCTTCCTGTTTCCTATCCGCCCCCTTCACCATATCTCTCTCTCTCTCTCTCTCTCTTTCTCTCGCAACCCATGATACGCACGGGATGCACGATCCGACTCGTTCGCTTTCATTAACTACACTTCGACACTGACAAAATGGATGTGTCGATAATTGAGAGGGTTGGAATGGAAAGTATGGAGTGTATTAATTATACTATTTTGTTTTTCACTTTCTACTTTGTGTTGTTCGTTTGTTTTTGCGCGCAACCAGTTTTTTTCAGATTGTTTTTATATGCATACTTTTTATATAACGTAGAACTTTTCGTGTACGGTTAAAAATTTTTAAATAAAGGATTAAACACTTTCCGTGTGAGTAAACTTATTAATATAATTTTTTGCCATATATCTTAATTATTGTTATGTATTATATGTATATGTCAGCGTTTCAATTATATACATTTATACATATTTATATTCGTTTTTATAAATTCGACAATTAACGACAAATAAATATGTCTATTTAGTAGAAAACACATTGTGATTAAAAGATGCAATTAAAGATACCTATAAATAATTTTCAAACGCAAAATTAAAATAAATTTTTTTCGAAAATATTAAATATTAAATACACTCCTATCATTAATTCGAAGCGCCGACACATCGCGATATATTCGCTTTATGATTTCTTTCTTTTCGCAACATCCAAACATCCAATCGTCCACTTCGTCTTAAATGAGAAAAGTGCAAGCCAGTGCAACGAAAATAAATGAGTAGAGACCCATCGGCTTATATGGCGGCCAAAAGTCGGAGGTAAATGACCGGCGGTACTGAAGCTTGAACCACACTATACATATACAAGTACTTCTCTTTCTCTCTTTCTCATAATACACGCATCTGCTTCCTTGCATTTGGCCCGTGATGATTCTCTATTTATGTTTACGCTCTGGTTTATTCTTTCGTTTCGACGAATCTCTCTATTGCTCTCTTTCGTTCCCTATCATCTTTTCCACTGCAAACTGACCGAAATCTTTTACGATGCAGATAGACGAGTTGGCACGCATACATGATGCATTCGCGTTGTACGAGTATGTCGAGACGTTTGCGTCATCGCCTCTATAAAATACCTATAGACGCGTTTAATCTCGGATGTACTAATTGTATATAGAAAAAAATGCGTGAAACAGCGGGATTAATATATATCGTTTCAAAAGAAAGAATCAGGAGTCAAAAATGTACAATTATAATTAAAACTGAATTAAAACTGAAAATTTGACAGCATTCCGTATATTATACTTTGTTCTTTTTTCAAAATTAACTTTCTCCCTCCATAAATATACACGGTTTTAAAACTTTTATTTTTTTTCTAAAGTAACTCTATAATCTGCATGCAGACCATATACCAAATTTTTCATTCGTTTTTTATTCGTATTTTATCTTTATATAAATTTCAAAATATTATTATTATATGTATTATATAGAATTTATATATCAATTTGATTTCAAGATAATCATGTTAATTAATGTTTTCAGTTGTAAATATCTTCAAAAAGGTAATAAGTACCTATGCCAATTGTTTTGATCGGTTTCATCTACGAATTTTATTCGATTAAAAGCACTTGGCTACTAAAGTTTTCTTCAAGAAACTACTCATATACATTGTCAGTAACAAGATAAAAGGGGTTACGGATCTGGTACTTGAAAAACGAAAATAAACATTTCGCACGCAGATTAAATTGGATGGAGTCGCGTCACGTCAATCGATTTGTAGACCGAAATGCATTCTTAAAGTTCATCGTTGTCGTAAAATCCGCATGCGGCCGCCTATATCGCACGATTTATTTCCCTTCGGCGATCGCAATATCCTTATCATGACTGGTAGACTTTAAAGGAACAGAGAGTCAGACAAGAGAGAGCTATAGGGTACATATACCTAGTTTTTTCGCGAAACTTTAATTTCTTACGACTTTGTGAAAATCTCATCGGTTCTTGCCACGTCTATAATCGAATAATATGTGTAATCGTATCGAAAATTTTTAACAGTGACGTTTGCATAGTCGTTTACGATGACAAACCATCTCGAGAACGCGGAATATCTCGACTGTAAGATTCAGATTTATATTTTTTGTATGTTTGTTAAAAGAGTATATAGACAGAGAGGAATAAAAATAAATTATTATCAAATATACACATCTGAATAGAATATATATATGTATATAGGATTAATAAGTTACGGATTACTTTTACATCGATAGATTTGATTTATCAGCTTATTGTTAATGTTTCGCTGAAATGGATTCGATGTGAACATATAGGAGCGGTAAAAGTATAAAAACATTTTTTAACTAAAATTTTTGACGACTAAAAAAATTTCGAACAGTAGAATAATTGAATAAATATACAGCGAGGGAGAATACACTAATGGATTTTAAAGGGAGCATTTAAATCAAAGCATTCATTTATATTCTCCTTTCAGCATTTATTCATTAAATAACGACGATTCAAACTCGAATCATTCACCGTGAAATTTAAAAACTAAAAAAAAAAAAAATGTATCTAGAGCTACAATACATATGATATGTAAAAAAGCGCAATAGTCGACTCAATCCACCGTAATTGAATTTTGCTCCGATCCGGTGAATTAATGGCCGTCAAGATTTACCCGTCTTTCAATCTGTTGAATTAATTCGTTTGCTTTGGCGATTACCGTATATTTGATAGATCCTTCACCAGCATTTATTAATCACCGTTAAGTCTGTCCCTCTCGGTTCCGTCGTGTTTGCTCGAATTTGCATTATTATTTCCCATCGCACTTTTCTAGATTCCCGTCGTTGACAATTACGGATTACAAGCGATAAATTAAAGCTCGGCTTAATTACGAGCTTGCGTGTCATGCCGAAACTCGTGCGAATGCGTTGCAGGAGGCATGCGTTAAGGGTGTGGAGAAAGGTACAATAAAGCGAGAGGAGGAGAAAGTAGCGACTGCCTATGTTGAGAGAAGCGCTGTTTGCACAATTTTTTTTTCTCTCATCTAGCTAGCTGGATTAATGCGTAAACCGAGCACCTCATGAAGAAACGGCCAACCGTGCCGCGTGACAAATAGTCGTCGGACGCGAGCGAGAGTTGATTCGAGTACCGCCCTTTTTTTTTCTCTTTTCCTCTTTCCTCGTTTTGTATCGCAATCCTCGCTGCCACATATCGCAACGCTTTAACGAACGAACGAACGCGCGCGCGCGCGGAAGAGAGAGAGAAGAGTTTCGCGACAAGGAAGCAGCCGCTTATTACCAGCGACTGGTCCGGATGCTTATCCGACTGAAAAATGGCACTTAAGCTCGAGCTTCTTTCGCGTGGTCTCCTATGTTTTTCATAATTTCCGCGTTGTCACCAATTAAATCCTGACGTTCGCAAAATTGGATCTGCGCTCTTTTTAACCGCACCCGTTATGCCGCTTTGTGTTTTTAAAACGAGATAAAAGAGCAGAGAATCAACCATATTAAACAAGAGAAAAAAAAAGACTACAACCACTTTTTAGGCAAAAACAAACATGGAAAACATAGAAAACGTAGATATAATGATAAAAGTTAACTTCTGCCAATTTTCAAAGGGTCTGATTGTGAATGTGTCGCAAATAATATGTTTGCAATAATGATCGCAAATAGATGCAACTTTGACATTTACCGAAATGAAAGATTAATACTCCGGGATATTGTGTCGAAATAAATAAAGCCGCGTGAACCTTTGAACAAGAGTTATATTCTTCGCATTAGAACATTACTAAATATCATTCGCGGTTAGTGGCATAGATATGGAGTGATATAGACACATATGTGAAGAGTGCATTGACCCCGAGGATAAATCGAGAACGGCGGGATGAGTGACTGAATAATTTCTGGCTGTCTCGAAGACATTGTTGGCAACGTGCGCTCATGAAAAATGCACAACGATATCGTTGCGTCATTGTTGGATGAGCGTCCACGTCGGCCAAAATAATACAAAAAAAAAAAGAAGATGTTAATATCATATTTTTTTTAACTGAGTTATTTGTATTACTGACTGAATATCTGCCATCTGCCCATTCTTTTCTTCAACAATTCATAAATTTAGTCTCTGACGTTGAAAATGGCATATGTATGTATATATGTATTTTTATGCAGAGATTTGGACAAAAAATAGTATTTCAAATTTAAGGAAGAAAGTAAAAAAATATACACAAACTTTTTTTTACTTTTATAATTATAAACGAATAAAATAATAATCCTTTTGTTAATTACAATGTGTTATGTTAAATGCAACCCTTTGTGCAATATTCAATTTATTTAATATACAAATCAGAAATGAATATTTCAAATATATCTTTCTCTTTAGAGATGCTGAAATTAATTAAAATATAATACTATTTTCATAAATTTATACTTTTATTCTATTTACTTCTCTTTTATGGTTTATATTGAATTCGTATGTCGCTTGGATTCATTTTGTTTATGTTTTATTAAATAAAGTTAATTAGTTTAATTAGTTTTTATAAATTAGTACTAAAAATAAAAGATGATAACTTTTAAAATAAATCTACATATGTTTGTCTTTGTAGCTTTTTCTGATTATTTTTCTTGTTATATAATATTCAAAATAATATTTAAGATAATTAATGTGCAATTATATTTTGAATGTTAACTTTTTTTTAATGTTATATCATTAAAAAGAATAAAACTTTTAGAATTATCACTTATAAATTAATAGTTTGTATCAACTATTGCATGTGTTGAAATAAATATATTTTATATATTTATATATCCATCATCCTCTCTCGAGGACATAAAAAATATATTTAAAAAAAATATTTTATTTAAACAAAATTATTTATGAATCATGTTTTTTCCAATATTTATTTTCGGCATTATTTACAATAATTTATACAATAATCGAAATGCGTCCATTGTTATTCATATATATCATGCGAAAAAAAAAAAAAACTGAAAAAATAAAAGTAATAAAAAATATTTGTTTGGGTCTTTTTCTTCTTGTAGGTATATAATTTCAATTGCATCAACATAATTAAATTATAATTTAAATTATAAAAATACACAGAACTCAAACAATGTATAAAAGATAATTGTAAGATAATTGCATTTCATAACGTCGATTATAAATTTTTTTATAAATATTTATTCTGCCTACTACTAAAACTTATTGAAAAACTGTAACATGATTCCGTTTGTAAACTTTGTCTGTTTCTTTTATCGAATATCCAAAACGAGTGTCCATCTCATCGCCAAATGAATTATTTACATGAGTTAATTGAATGCTCGTTGCTGCATCTGATTATGCGCGTAAACCGTCCCGAAGTTGCCATTTGCAGGCTACTACGTGTATGTACATCAGTTGACGGATGTACATATATGTACGTCGGACGTATCCTGCTTACCCTCTGCGGCAGGATCCGTTTAGCGTTCATTGTCCTACGACGCTCGCGGAAATGAACATTCCACGATCGACTGTTTAGCACGCATTTCTGTTACGAGACGGGCGTCATGCTAACACGCGATTACAACGGACAACCCTGACATTAATTGACTAATGATCTGCGTGTCTGGAAAAATCGCTAGGTCATGGATTAATCGATGTGCCTAATTTTAGCGTCATGTCATTAGATAACGCCTTTGAAACTTAAATAATAACAAAAAATGAACAAACGCGTTTTTCAATGACGAGAAGAAATGGCATCGATATCTGTGCATGAAAAATTCAAAGTATACCTACATTAAAAAATTATATAAAAACATTACAGTTTTCAATTTTTATCGTTTTTTATTTGAAAAATTTCAAATATTTTATCAAAATAAAATGATGACATATTAGCTTCTAATGAGATAAAAATATATAACATATGTATGTAACTCTGATATTATTAAATATACACGTTTAAATCGGCCTAAAATATAATTTGAAAATAATTCTGGATTTTTCATCGCACAACTGAGAGAAAATAATGCAGAGCGAAATTGTGAAAAAATGAAGAAGTCCAATTATAAAGTCAGAGAACAGAGAGAAATAGGTTAATAAATATTTCAAATATGTCACTAATGATTATTATTGAGATAATGATTGCAAGAAGGCTAAAATATTTATAAAACGCTAATTATTGTTGAAATGACGATCGTGAGAAGGTTCGATTAAATTGAAATTAGAAACGTTAATGGAATGTATATATGTATATAGCCTATAAAGAAAGATGATTCATTAAAATTCCTAAAAATTTCAATTGTGACAATAAACACTTTTAGAAGAAGAAGACGACAAAACTCGGATTTATTGATTTGAAAGGAAAGACAAAATCGTAGCATGTAATCGGTATACACGCGGGCATATTTCCATTTAAAGGGATATTGGCAAATTAATTGGGCAGATTATAAGCACGCACTGTCAACGTCTATGATGTGCCATTTCCGCCTATGGCGGATAATGTTACGGCTACTTTACAGATTGCATATGGATGAAGCAGAGAGTGGCATACGCAGAGAAAGCACGCTACTCCGTGTAACAGATAGACAGATGTCTCGAATGGACATATATATGCAACGGACGAGGTGAAAACGGAATAGAAGCGACGACGGATAATAAAACCATTAGGATCAAACCGTTGCGCCATTTTCATGCGCGTAATAAATGATATTCGCGAAAGAAAATATGAAAATATATCACGTTATATTTTGCTGGCGTAAAAAATCCGCGTCGCGCTATCAATCATACTTTCCAAGACTCCTAGTTGGAACGTAGCATTCTTTATCCTTCTTAATAAAGAATACAAATAATAAAAAAAATGGAAATGTAACGTTATATAGCAGATGATTAAAATAAAGTTGAACTAGAAAATGTTGTGGAACCTTTTCCATTTCTGTACTGTCTTTGTAGTTTCTCTGTAGTTATTTCGTTGAAACTTTATCGAATAAACTTTCTCTCTCTCTTCCTTTCTTTATGAAAGAGATATTTTCTTAAAAATAAATGTTATTTTCTTAACAAAACTTTTAGCAAAATAAAGCATTTTTTTATTTGACTCTGAAGAGACAAATAAAATGCAGTTTTGAATTAAAGAAAGAAAGAGAAGACACACATGCGCGCGCAAATTAATTTTAATTCCCGATAAAAAAAATGCTTTCTTTCCTACAAACTTGTCGTTTTAGCAGAAACAAATATAACATTCATATACGAGACTATGGCATCAGGATGCCACTGGTAATAATTTATAGAGGATACTGTGATGCTGTGATTTGACACGTTCGATTTTCCATACGATGAGATAATACGCATCGTCGACGCAAACGAGTGTTTTGACTTTTGCGCACCGCTGTTAGTCATTTCGCGGGACGTATCTGATCGTCTATCTATAAACTCGAAAATTATGAGACTAAACTGTGTGGGCACTCTCTCGATGTATTTTGACATTTAGTAATCGCGAATAAGCCACGCGAGTAATGATTCGTGCTGCTGTCAAAATAACCTGCGATTCTTTCTTACGCTTTATACAGGAGCGATCTAATTATTATGCAGCTACAATAATTAAATCAGCTCGCAAATATAAAAAATATAATTTACTTTTTTAGATAACAAAAAACAGAACAGACACTGAAAACATGCTAAAAAGAATTAGAATTTGATACTTGTGATCTTTTGTCAAATTCTCTACTTTTCTCAAAGTTTTATAAAGCAAAATTTTTTTTAGCCATTAGCCAATTTGTAATTCAAAGACAATAACGTGTTATATATTAATAACCCAATAAAGATATATAGATTTCTCCGATAACGATGTATTTTATGTGACATATACATATGTATATAAAAATATATTTAAGAAAGTTTAAAAGAGCTCTGATTATACGTCCTTCTCTGCTGTTCTACCTCACCTCTCTACCTCACGTCGTTCATGTCAATGGTGCCCGGGGCGTTTGTCTAACCGAGTTGCAGTTGAGTTTACCGCGTGTTGCTAGTTGGGGGAGGGGTTCTCTAGTTCTAACCCTTTCATTCTCGCGAAATACGGAACTATCACTGTGAAACTATCTGCCTATATCTGGCGTTCAAGACTCAAACGTATTTACAAACATATCACCGAATAGTGCGTAGAAATCTTAATATCTTTAGAATTTCAATATAACAAATTGCAGCATTCTTATTCTACAAAAAATTTAATATTCAATTTAAATTGTTTATTTAAATATAATTTAATGTAGAATATTAAAAAAAAACATCTAGCTCTTTAATTTTAATAAAATTATTATATTAATTTTATAAAATGGTTATAGTTTTATAAAATATTGAAACTTTATATTAATTAATTAATATTAATATTATAATAAAATAATAATATTATAATCAAAAATAAAATAATTTATATTTTAATATTTTATTATTATATACATATAATAATGACAATTCCTCTCTTTGACGTACACAGTAAGACACACAGAACTCTGACATTTTTCTCTCGTAGGGAAATCAATTTTAAATTCGTCCAAGAATCATTAAAACTCAGCATTCTATATACTATACTTTGCACAAAGAAGAATGTTTACATACCTCCATATATTTGCACACAAAAAAAAAAAAAAAAAATATATATATATATATATATATATATATGATGAATTAATTTTTTCTAAAAATATACGGAGAATAAACTAGGGTTTCTTGATTTTCATACACATATACATATATTTTTTATTACTAAAAGACACAAGATCACATGCCTCATTTGTTCTAAAAGTCTTTTCGAAACTTTGTAGTACATTGAAAATAATAAGATTCTGGAGACTCTCTCTCTCTGTCAAAGAGATACTATCCTATCATTAATTGTAAGTGCGATTAAAATTACCGAAACGCTGTTTTTTCTCAACTGCATTACTATAAAATCAACCGACCGGTAGATGCCAGGTAACGGAAGATAGCGCGAAACGCCGAGGAACCAACAATAAACCAGAGTGCCTGGAGGAGATATGTCTGGAAACGCAACTGCTACGCTACAACACCTACTATATTCTGCGTGTGTGTGTGTGTGTTGCATGACGATGTACGGTGTATGGTGTACACGAATGGCGTTGGATATATAGCGAATAGTCGTAGACGACGACGAGCAACCAGTGACGGTCGACTTAAGCTTATCTCCCATTCACGGATCCGCGCTGTGTACGGTGTGTCTAGTCTGCTCATTAGACGGTCTTGTCGTTTCCCCGAACATTCGCGGCTCAACGTCAGAGATGGAAAAGCGGGAGATCTCTGGATCCGTGATACCTCGGAAACCCCGGTGAGAATCTCCTCACGAAAACGTGAAAATCCCTAAATCCCGTAAATGAGGTGCACAATGTTGTAGAATTAAATTCCTACAAATTAATTTTAATTCGTTATTAAACATCCCCCCTCCTCTCTCTCTCTCTCTCTCTCTCTCTCTCTCTCTATGATAACGAATAATATATATTATATTACTTATATTACGGAGTAAGATAAAATTTTACTTTTTAAACTTATTTTAATCTATCAAATTCTTTTGCAACAACATGTATTAATTTATAAACATTCCCCTATATAAATTTTCTCGTAATTCTCATAAAATTTATAACTTGTATTTTTTTATTATCGGCGATTTATACAGACGCAAGACGCAATATTCCGTTTCGTCTGAAAATCTCAATAATATTCGGTGCTAATAATGATGCTGAGAGAGATAATGAATCTGATTATGGGCAGAGATGGTGTGTGTGTATCATTGCTATCGATACAGAGAGTGATCGATCGTTTCTAAATCAAACTAGAACAAAGCTAATAGTAGCGCCAGCGCAACTATGAATAATTATGCGCGTTGTGTGTGCTAAATAGCTTTCAATGATCATTTGATAATGGTTGATCGACTCATCTACATTCCGAATAATGGTTTTGTTAATAGGACCTGATTTAGTGTCAAATTGCAAATTCAAGAATCTAAACTAGTCAAATTTTGATTGCCATTACAGCAAAACCTCATTGAAACATTGAATTATCATACTTCTGTCTAACACAGAAATTTTTAGATCTCCCCCCCCTCTCTCTCTCTATTAAAAAATTTCCAAGTTAAACACTAGACATAATCTCAAAGATATGAATGTGGATTAATAATAATTATTTTTCTATATACATATAATAATTTTTTTTCTATATATAAATAGAAAAATTACTATGGTAGTTCTCCAAACATTTTTATATTTAATTAGAATATTTAATTTAAATATAATTTAGATAATTTAATTAGATAATTTAATCTACTAAATATTATTAAAAGATTCGCAAAAAGTGAAAAGAAGGTAAATTTCTATATCATCGTTCATCATCTCCGATTTGCTTCAAAATTTATATAAAGCTTCCTTTTAGTCTACAATTAAGATATATGATATTTTCAATAATGCCGGGCAAACAATATGTTGTCTTTAGGAAAAAATGCCACTTGACGATTTTTCCCAACTACAGCATATTGTTTGTCCGGCTTGAAAACATCATATATCTTAATTACAGACCAAAAAGAAGCTTCATGTAAATTTTGAAGCAAATCGAAGGTGATAACATATATATAGAAATTTACCTTTCCAGTATATAAAAGCATTTACGATTCCAAAAATAATGCTTTTCCCAGAGATTATCGTTGTCGTCCAAATCTATCAAACATAAGTCGCAATAAAAACAACATATCTGATCTAAATTTCCTGTGGAATAAAATCCCACCTTCGCTAATTGCTTCTTAGAGTAATATTTTATTCGAGACCATGATGCAAAATTTAGAAGATATGAGCTTGATAAAAGCGACATTTGTAGGATGCATACTACACGGAATGCAATAACGTAAGAACATTAAGAACAATATTGAGGTCTCAAATGCTTTCATATTTCATTTGTTTTTCGTAATTTGCAACAACATAAAAAAACTGCTGAGTAATTTATTCATTTGTTCCACAGTATATCAATATCTGCAGAATTAAATGTTTTATTATCGCTATGTAAGAATGTTTAAAATTTTATGTGTGTAAAAAAAAGAATAAAATTTCCCACAAAACATCAATGTATACGACGCTGTAAATCTACTGCATTATAGTAAATTCCTTCGCTTCTATTTGTTTTTTTTTTTTCGGAATATATATATCAAGAAGAATATCTGCAGGAGTTTTGTCACAAAGAGACAAAATATTTGTGTTTTGTAACAGATGGATTTCGAGATTGTACATATTGAGCTATTTCTATAGAGTTGCTTAATTTTATGTTTTTTCTGTCCGTATATAATTAAAAAAATTAATGCGCAAATATAATATAATACGAACTAGTTCTATAATGCGAAATAGTTCAGTTTTGTATGCAAGTTAAATTTTCAATTAAGAATATCATGTTTCAATTTTATTTTTTATTTATCTTGTTTCTAACATTAACTTTTTGTTAACTAACTGTGTGCGATCAAGCTATCAATAACAGTTTCATATTGACATAGAAAATAATCGAATAAATATTATAAATTATAAAATATTCGTAATATAAATTTATCGTTAAAGTATGAATTAAAATAATGAATTGTGTGTTCAATAGTTTTAATAGTTTAGTGACAAAAAATTGACATTACTCTTTTTTCATTACTCCGAGATTGATCAATTATCTTTATAAATTTGATATTATAAAAAAGAGTAGCACTTTGGACGATTTAGTAAAAGATTTGGTTTATCAACCTTAAAGAAATACTCATATATTCGAGATAAAATCGGTAACAAAATACAAAAAATAAAAATAGCAATTAAGTGTTACTCCGAACAAGGATGCATATATATCATTTAATCATATAATTTCTTAAATCTTTTTTTATATAAAGTTACCATATAATTTCTTAATTCTTTTTTCGGAATTGCGCTCTAGTTAATTTCTGGTTTTGGATTAATCTACATATAATGTACATACAGATAATGTTATATATGTATATATACATGCAATACACTCACCGATACGATGCGTAGCAGCGGAGCTCTATGGTACAAAGCGTTGATCTATAACATATAAAAAACCCAAATTATATGTATATAAAATAGTTTTCAAAATAATTAATATTTAAAAAAGTCAATAATGCGCAATGAAACTTTTATTCGTATCGTAAAATATATTTAATAAAATTACGTCATAAATATTATTAAATTTTTAAATTATCTTTTAGATATAAATTTATATAAAATATAATAAAATTTAATTTTTAAAAAGTTTAAAAGTTTTGAAAAGTAAAATATCCAAAATCCATCCTATGCATTTTATTACACATTTATGTAAAATGAATCGTTATCGTGGAAATGAACGAGTAATTATTATAATTTTGCAAGTAATAAATAATTAACGAAACAAGTTATAAATCTACTTACGACAAGGTTGCTCCGTCGTTGCCCGATGCCACCCCGGGCCTCCTCCTCGTAGAAGCTTCGAAACACTTGCACTCGCGTTACTTTTTTTTGTTCGCGACACGCGGCGACGCCCTGGTTTTAATCATCACAATCTTCGACGCGTTTCGGTAAAACGCGAGAAACGCGAGAGGTTATCCGCGCACGACCGATGCTCCATTTTCGCTTCGCCGCTTTTTTCAAGGGCAACTTATCGCATAGCCTCATCGAACGACGATGGCGACTTCCCCGCGACGCACTCAGGAGTCGCCGATATTCCCGATCACGATCTCACGCGCGAAATTGATTTCTCGTTGGCCGAGAATCTCGTGTAACGGTCCGTTTCGTTCTGGTGCTGGTCAGTGGCCAGTTCCGGGACGCGCAACACGTCGCGACAAGATGGCCAAGTTGGAATGGAGAGGGTCGCACGTACGCCGCTACTCCCTCCCCATCCCTCCCGCTACCACAAACGACTTCGACCTTGGCGTATTGCGTCTCGAAATTGCCACTAGAAAACGAACACGTTACGCGAGATTTCCGGTCGACGAGATCAATTTTGCACGTGCGATCGCGATCACCATGTCGGTATGCGATCACGCGACGCGATCGGATTTATACGATAATTAACGGCGCAAAGACACTAATTAATACTCGTACTTTCGTAGACCGGCGATGAGCGTGCGGACCGTTGATCACGAACAATTGAAAAGTGCAGTAGAGTAGAAGACAGCATTCTAGATTGTGTTCAGAAATATATTCACCTCGCGCGAAGAGCTCGATTGACCAATCAGGACAAAGAGATCCTCGGTCTCTGATTGGTCGGTCGAATGCTGCATTTTGGTGAATATATTTCAGAACACAATTTAGAATGCTGCCTTCTAATGCATTTCCGCATTGTTTGTGATGAACGGTCGTGCGCTCATCGTCGGTCCACGAAAGTACGAGTATTAATTAGTATTTTTACGTCGTTAATTATCCGATCGCGTCCCGTGTACTGATATCGCAATTGCGATTGCACGCGCGAAATTGATCTCGTCGGCCGAGAATCTCGCGTACGTTTACGTCTGTGCCAGTTACGGAACGTGCAACACGTCACACGTCACACGTCGCGACAAGTTGGAGTAGTGGGGGTTGCTGCCGACTCCCTCCATTCCACTCGGCCATCTTGTCGTGACGTGTTGCACGTCCGGGTCCCGGAACTGGCAGTACTGGCACTGACCGGGACCGGTGATAAACGAATTGTTACGCGATATTCCCGGCCGACGAGATCAATTTCGTGCATGCAATCGAGATCGCGATGTCGGTACACGCGACGCGATCAGAGTTATACGATAATTAACGGCGTAAAGACACTACTAATTAATACTCGTACTTTCGTGGCCCGGCGATGAGCGCGCGATCATTGATTACGAACAATTAAAAAATGCACTAGAAGGCAGCATTCTAGATCCTGTTCGGAAGTATATATAAAATATAGCGTCAATTCGGGAATATCGGCGACTCCTAGAGTGCGTCGCGGGGGAAAGTACTCTGCGTTGATACCACTCTGCGTTGATACCACTGCTT
>NW_028141164.1:173054-204724 GCF_030444845.1 Prenolepis imparis | reverse complement strand
AAGCAGTGGTATCAACGCAGAGTACTAGAGAGAGAGAGAGAGAGAGAGAGAGAGAGAGAGAGAGAGAGAGAGAGAGAGAGAGAGAGAGAGAGAGAGAGAGAGAGAGAGAGAGAGAGAGAGAGAGAGAGAGAGAGAGTGAGAGAGAGAGAGAGAGAGAGAGAGAGAGAGAGAGAGAGAGAGAGAGAGAGAGAGAGAGGAGAGAGAGAGAGAGAGAGAGAGAGAGAGAGATGAGAGAGAGAGAGAGAGAGAGAGCTTGGCACCAGCTGAACGGTTTGTGTTATCGTTCTCGTATTTTCCTGGGATTTCATTGTTCGAGCTTCGACTCATCGAAATCGGACAAAATTTCGCCGACGTGTTCTCGTGATTTGTTATGCCGATTCAAAACTGACAAACGAAAAGATGTAACGCGAAACATATGAATATGTAATGAGAAAACTATGCGCAAAAAAGATACATCGAGACGAGCTCGAGCTAGAACGTGTAATTGTTTAAGAAGGAATAATAAAAAGAAAAAATATTGTCGCAATTTTTCAACAATAACAATTAAGAAAATTCAAAGATATCTTTTATACATTTATCGACATACGACATATTAAATATATAAATTTTGTGAATTAATATTTTTATTCTTCCATACAAGTGCGAAGAAACGAAAGATGATGCTACATTTATATAAATAATAAGTTTGTTCTTTCGTCTATAAAATATATTAATTTAATATTATATTATAACATTAAAAGCATTGGAAAAGTGAGAAATTAACATTTTTTTTGCGAGATTTTGTTCAACTCTCAACACCGTTGAGAGTAGAACACTTTTTATATCCAATAGCAGATAATCTGTGAACGATTCAATCCTAATTAACTCGTTCTCCTTTTCAACTCGTCTATATTTAAATTGTTTATTTACACGATTCGGGAAAGAAAGAAATAATTTGTTGAGTACAGTGAAAGGCTACACCTCGTAATATCATAGAGCGTTTCAACGAGCAAGCGATCGCTAATGTCGACGCCTGTCTAATCGTATTTGAACTTGTAAGGCTCTATAAGCCTCCTTTGAAAAGTAAGTTTCGTCGCGGCATGAGTTTAATTGCGATGCACACGGATAGTTATCGGATTACCGTGAAAATTTTTTTTTTAAATTCAGGTTTTTTAATTATTGTTTCCTCAACTTTTTTGACGCGATAAATCCCGTCTAATATATCTCATTTCTTCTTTCTTTTCTTTCTTCTATTTTCTTTTCAACAATTTTTTTCGCATCCACACCGCCGCTTATTTTACATTATAGTAAACTTCGTAGAAAATATTTATGCTAATCTGCGTTTAGAAAGGTGCATTATAGTAATAGAACTCGTGAAAATTAATAGCGAAATAATACGTCACTTTGTCAAATTTTCAGCGGTGTATATATTGCTGGTTAATTTCTCTAATAATATATTTATTATCGCGTGTGATAAGGACGATCCGCGAATCGGAACAAAGTGAATTATGCAACTGTATCGAATTGTACTAAATTATTCGGCGTATTAAATTATTACATGTGTAACGGGGTTGAATTCGGACGTTGCGGCCGCATAATATCGAAACATCTCTCTATAATAACGGGTTGCAGCAGGTTGCGATTCACGATTTTCGATAGTGAGACAAATCAAACCGTTAATATTACAGCATTTGTTATCTACGGGAGGATTTAAACGTGAGGAATGGGTAGCCACACCCGTGATGAGAAAGAGAGGGCGATAAATTGATACGGCACCGACAATCGTTATCGAGGGTTTAAATCGATTTTAATTGTGCAATCGATGAAAAGTGATTCCGAATTATTAATGCAAACTACAAATTTATCGTAAAGAAAATTTAAAACTTATTTTTTCGCACATTATTAATTTATCATTAAAATAATTTAGCTACAATATATTTATTTCATCCGTTACATACGCACGTACATATCCGTATACGCACGCAAACTCTGAGAATAAATTTTTAAATAAAGCAAAAATTTCTCGTATACATATATTTTCTTTTCCATTTTCTGAAAAAAGAAAGTAATATTCTTTGTATACATATTAGGTTTTATCGCTTCATTATCGATTCCATAATCGAAAATATGTGAGTATACTATGCGAGAATTATCTTTTTTATCCTACGAAATTTCTATTCAAAGAAGACATTATCGATTCGCGCAATGACAAATTAAAATAAAAACAAATTGAACGAATAAGAAAAGCAACAGTTTTGTCTAACGATAAATCGAAACTCGTTGTCCGTAAAATATAATGACGTGTCTGGGGCTGCCCGGTCAACGACACGTCGGGATGTGCAGCCAACAAGGAAGAAATGTATTACGCGCGCGCATAACAAGCAGGGTCAAGTGAAGAGAGATCTTGGAGTTGGACGATTCCGACCAATCGTATCGGGAGCCGCGCAAACACGGATATATATATATGTGTGTGTGTGTGTGTGTGTGTGTGTGTGTGTGTATATATATATATATATATACATCTACTCCGACGGAATAAATTCTCGGGAAATATTTGTCGAACTCTCTGCCGTGCTTCGTGAAATATCCGTCTCACAGAAAGGAAATAAGTCTCCGAGTATACCGAGTATATCTGGGTCCTTGAATAAAGCTTTTCCTTTCGATGCCTATCGTACGAGAGAAGAAAGAAGCAACGCCAGAGTTACTCCGACACTTGGCTTGTGCGACGTAATTTTTGTTAAAAATTCTCCTCATCTACGATAACCGTGCGATTAATTTCTCATTAATTAAATTAGAGGAAGTTTAGGTATAATTTTGTTTATATATTTTTGTGTGCAAAGAATTTTACAAATTATTAAGTTTCTTGTAAATAATCATGTGTCACTATTATTTTGTTGCGCGAGAAGAGTGGACAGAGGAGATCAAATTCAGATATACATAGTTGATATATTACGTAGATTTATATCAATCTTTGATATAGCCAGTGTAATTTCCTCGAGGCTCTTTGCAATGTCATTTTTTTCCCGTTAACGACGCGCGAAAAAAATAAGTTTTTAAAGAAAAGCTACATTAAGATATCCGAAGAGGGACGCTTCAAAGCGACAACGATATAACGACAGCGAAGCGACGAGTCTCATGTCAAAGGGCACTTGGTATAGAGAATAATTTTCTTTCGCGTAAAGAGTATATTTACGGGTGTTTTAAGAGAGCACGTGGTGCACAGAGAGTGCGCAATCTCGACAATTATCGCGACGATGGGACGATGGCGGCCGCGATCATCGACATTATCGAAATTGCAGTAAGCAAATGACGAGCAAATGGCAGTACGCATATACTCGCATCTCGAATCCGCTCGTGTGAAAAAGGCTGCACGCGCGACGCGCGCTACAAATCGCTACCTCATCCTCGCAATCCTCTGTGTCACACGCGACAATTACATACATCGGGATACCCGTCGCGTACAAAAGTCGAGTTTCCTTGTACTATACTCGGTATCGATTAGCCGGTCGCGCGCGAGCACGTAGTTGCATTTTTCTGCACGGAAAAGCACGAGGCACGGGATATTAAGCCGGCCTTGCGTGTACGCTTTCTTTCTTTATGGGGTCGGAAGAGAATATCAGGAAGAGAAGGGGCCATACGCTCTCGAGATTGGAAAACATGGAAATTTATTATTCTGATATTTAGAACGCGACAAAAGGGAATTGAATTTCTCCTCTCTTTCCCACTCGCTCTTTTTTTTTTTTTTTTTTTTTTTTTTTTTTACAGCGCCAATTTGCATATTTTTAAACGATTATGCTGGACGTCTATTTGACGGCGTGTCAGAAACGCCTCTCGGGACAGAAAATAATTGAATGTCGAAAAAAAATTTCTGCGAATGTGTATGCATGTATGTACATACATACATTGTACGTGTGACAGTTTTGAAACGAATAAACGTTTTGCTTAGAAGATATATATGGAAATAAAGCTGCAGATCTTGGATTGAAAATATATATACCTTTACGATTGAAATTTGCATGTGGTTATTTGTTCGATAACTCGCTTATTTCACCGACGATGGTGTTTCGAATGTCATCGCGCGAAAACACGTTATTCCGGTATGGTTCCCGCAGCGACGACGCTCTAAATCGGAAACTCTAATTCAATTACTACAGATTAATCGATTTACATATCTAATCTCGCGTGGTGTAGCGACGTAAGCAGATCTGGAATTTCGTCGACGACGGATTTGCGAATTGGAACGTGTCGAATTGCATTTACGCGCGTGCATGCACTCATATTGAGATCGTTGTATGATCAAAGTTGTTAATTATATTATATTATAAAGAAGTGAATTTTTTTTTCTCGAATATAGTAATATATATGTATAATGAGCGAGAAAAGTTTACGGGGGCGCGCCAGGAAATTTAATTAGGATCTCAACTTTGCACAATGGTTATTCTTTGAGTATTATGATAATTATTATAACGTAAATTAATCTTTAAAGATGTAATTACTTTCGTTACGCATCGCGTAACCAATCAACCGCGGCTACGTTAAGGAATATAACAATGAAAAGTTAAATACGATTATCGCGGCTCGCTTATAACGTCGAAAAGCACATGCGCACGTTTTCGAAACCTGTTAAATCTGATGCAAAAAATAAAATCCATAAATTTAAAAACGTTTCGATAAAATAATCTTGGTTCGAAATGTCGCGTTTTCACAATAGTGATTTTTACGATGATACAATAGTATGGTACAATTACATACATATTGCGCGCGCATGAGTGCCATTTTCCGAGTAGAAACACTTTCACTGCGAGATTTAAAATCGCCCCTGCTGTTCGCGTGCGAAACTTTGCAATCATAATAATTGCAAATTTCAGTTGCAATCTCCGTTTGTCACGTACGACGAGTATATAGAGCGGTACAAGGCGTCGCGCGTATTTTTTCGCTCGAATCAAAGATGGGAGGTCATCGACCCCTTTCTACGAACCCTTTGGATAATCCCTTCGTTATTTTATCAAACCTTCAACCGCTTTCTGCCGAGACTTCTCTCGTGTATAGGCGATAAAATAAGCGATGAGTCAAAGTCCGGTAGTTGCGGCGATCCTGTAATAACGATCGATGACTCGATAAAGTGACAACTCGGTGAGCGACTTACTTAATGATATCCTTCCATCTCAAATTTAGATTACAGTTGTGTCTGCGTAAGCTTTCTTAATTAAAGCGAGACTCTTGAGATAATATTTTGCTTAAAACCCGGGTCAAGTGTTCCGAAGACAGGCCTGCGGCATTTTGTACGAGTGTAATTGGGGAAATTAATTAACGGTCGGTCTATAAGCTTGCGCGGGGCGAGTGGGCGTTGCCGCGTGTACGAAATTCACGAGGGACGTTTATACGGAGCTCTCTCTCCGATGTCCTTTCCGTGGTATCCTCGCGACACATCGACCAACAACAGACACGGAGCAATTGTTGCCGCGAATTACGAGGTAACGCGTCCCCGAGTCCCCGGGAATCCCAACGCGATGCCATGCCGTAACGCCACTCACATATTTAGGTATTTACGTTAACACGTTCATTACGATCACGAAATTGTTTTAATTGCCAACTTCTGAATCAAGTGCGCGGAGAAACGGCTTGCAATATGGAAAACAATTATCATACTCTAATAACGCATGTAGTATTTACGTTACTACTACAACTATATTATTAGTAATAATTATTTTAATGGTAATAATAATAATAATGTCAATTTTCTACAAAATATCTAATTACAAATAAATCAGTATAGCCCGGAATTTATTAAATAACTCGGTGATTAAAATTCTGAACAGATAAATGTGCTCAAAAACTGTGTTTGAAGATTATCAATCTCTATGTGTCTCGACTTTATAAAATGCACAATTTTATTGAGAATTTTATCATAGAGCCGGTTTTATATAAAAAGAAATATTTCATCGATACATGATCTCATATACATATACATATAGGTATCTATATATGTATAATATTTTATCAGACACAAAGCAAGATTAAAATAAAAAAGTACTTGCTTATAATCTTGTTGTTTTCTCAAACACCCTGTATACGGATTACATCGTATAAAAGTCCGCTGTTGCGGTCTCTCGGATGACCGTAAAACGTCGCGGGACCATATGGCGGGTGCGTCGAGTGCATATGAGCGTTAAATGCACGAGATATAGGGACATGCAGGCGACCTTAACGGGGTTCATCCTGCGGCTTTGTCGTGGATTAACTCTTAACTTTAGCGCGGCGCAGGAACGTACAGGAAAGAGGAAAGAGGGGAAGGAAGAGAACGCGCGACATTCCCTTTGAGAATTTCTCTGTTAAGCTCGCAGGCTTGTACAAACGAGTCCACTTCCGATGTCTCTCGAAAACCGGTAATGCGACCAAAGTCGCCTTTGTTATATCAAGGATACCAGTCGTACCAGTTTGCGCTTGATCCTTAACTAACAGCTCCGATTACATTCGCGCGATTAACGCGTAAAGCAATATATTTGACTTTAGTTTCGACGAATGGATGATCTCATCCTTGAACAATAATAAACTTAAATTAAACCACTCGCATAAGAATGCAAGAAAAAAGGGTCATTCGCGCATAGTCATCAATTTATACACTAAAATTTAAAGATTAATAAAATAAGCTCTTTATCATATTTTTATATGAAATTTAATATAATTTAAATATATACGCACATATATTTTTGTGAGATGATAAATCTAAATAATAATGAAAGATGTTTAAAAAAAATATTTATATTTTCATAAGCATTAATTAATGTAAGGTAAAACAAAAATTAACGAAGCAAATCTCTCTTACGTTTGTATTATTTTGAATTTTTTTCGTAAACTCATTCGCAACTGGATTATTATTATAATTTGTCGCCGGTCTAGATAAAAGTAGCATCCTATATTCCATTTCGTATCGCGCTGTGGCTATAAATCACATCCACCGGTGTACAATTTGCACTATATTACCATACAAATTACCATAACGTCGCCGGGATCACCAACGACGGCCAACGCCCACGTAAAATTTTGACCAAGAAAAAATATCTCTTCAAATCTATTCACACTGCACATTTTGCACGTCAGGATATTAATATATATATATATATCCAAACTTATAAAATATATAATTTACATAAGAATGTATTGTATAAGCATTATCGAAAGTTCTATATTTTCGATCGATATTGTTGCAGAAAGATTGTATTATAAAAGAGAATACTCTGTGTTCAAACGTTTAGTTCGTATTCAATATTCCGAATGCAACGCGGCGGAAAGCGTACGAAAACATGCCGTTTCGGGTCCTTTGAGAGTTCGCCTTCGGTAAACCTCTGTTAAAACAACGTAACCGAGCGATGGTTCAACTCGATCAATCAACAGTGTCTCGAATATCTCTCTCTCTCTCTCTCTCTCTCTCTCGGTCGAGAAAAAAATACGACCGTTGTATGCATGGAATGTCGTCGCGTGCGCCCGGAATTCCGGTGAAACAAAAATAAAATAAAAGCGACGTGCGAGCAGCGCGCGCGTGCTCGCTCACTCATCCTTCGTTGAGATCAAAACTTTAATTTATTGCCCACGGCACGCAAAGCCTCGCTTTCTAGATCGAAGGGCGGATACACGACTTGAGTGCTTTTATCAAACGCTGTGTATTACAGTGACAGATTGTTCGCGCGTCATATAAGTACATATTATATACATGTATCCGCGCGCGACCATACACGAGAGAGTTTGAATTTTACAAAATGTGAGTACTTTTATATTTTCGTAAATATGAAGGAAAAAATTAATATAATTGAAAAAAATGCATCGTCGTAAAAATTTACATCAAATGTCTAATTGAGTCGATGTGACATTTGTTGGGATTTGTCGTTTATATAATACGTTTTTATAATTTAAAAATTTATGTAGTTTGTATCTCTATATAAAAGCAGCTTCTCTAATTTATCATCATATACAATTATTGGCTCTTTTATAAAAAATATAATTACAAAAAATTTACATGTTTTTTAAAAATATTGTTAATATCTTTTTTTTTTGAGAAAGAGAGATAAAAGTAACATAATATAACTTGTGTATATAATAATTTTACATACATGAGCCATCTTTTTTTTCTTCATCCTTTTCATTGCAATATAAATTGACGTTTTGTTCGAGATGTTAAAAATGTTTTTAATTTTTAATATACGTATATACTTTCGGGATTTATGATTTTAGATTTAAATAGAATCGCAATCTATTCTCTCCATTATATCCTTTGTATGGAAAACATTCCACCTATTTACGTGGATCGTTTTTCCTGCCGCAATGTAACGCGACTATACAACAAAGTTGCACTCTCGCGTATAGACGATGCACACGCATTATTCTCAGCGTTATACGACGCGTTTGTCGCCAAACACACGAATGCGATAGAATTAATTCTAGTACGCGAAATACATTTGGCAGTCTAGATTTTACCGTGGTGCGAATAAAAGCATTAATATATTTTACGAGAAATATTTGCGCAATAGAATTTGACAAATAATAAATCTCGTCTCGCACCATAATACATCGACGTGAGAAAGTGTGAATGTAACGAATAAATATAAGAGAAATACACGTATATGAGTACCGCACTAGTTCCTTAGTGGTCTTGTAAAATATATTTTCAACTGATGTGTGTTTTACATACTTTTATATATGTAACAACTTTGTGTAATTGATTATTTTCTGCGATAAATTAATTTTTTAAAATATATTTAAAATTATATTTATTATTTTATATTTATTTTACAAGTATACTTGTTGAAAATTTTGATAAAAGTTAAATATTTTTTTATCGCCCAAATATTGATCAAATTTAACATTTTTAATAGATCGGAAGTTTTAATAAAACATGTATTCCCTCATCGTCATCAGATTTATACGACAATAAATGTGAAGCAGTTTGTGAAAAATTTCCAAATTTTTATATTTTTAAAGAAATTTTGAAGTTTGTAGTTTGTTATATTTTTCTCTTGAAAAAATTTTGCGTATCGCATATATCATATATTTAAAAAAATTTTTCAACGATAAAATGTTATACACGTCTGTTAGAAATCTCATATCATGTCGGTACTAAAGGTTTATAATTTTCCGTAGCACAGTTCTAAATATCCGTTTTGTTCTCAAAGACATTTTGCGTCGTTGGTTTTCCGAGTTTGAATGCTGCCGCTGCCGCCACCGTGAAGGAGAGTATCGTATCGACAAAAAATCTCGGGGGTGCAATGCCTACCTTCGTGGTAACTCTCAATTTTCGAAAAGAAAAGAAAAAAAGAAAAAAAAGACAAAGAGATGCGAGCGTCGCAGCTTGATGAGACTCGTACGCGCACGTGGTGCAAAACTTATCTTTTTCCCTCTTCCTGTCCCCTTATCATTCTCCTCTTCGTCTTCCCTCTGCTCGTTTACACGAGCGCATTGGCGAACAAACATACCGGAAGCCGCGGATATATCTCTGCGGTCATTGGCCGGCCGCAAAACCGCCAACCGTAACTCAATTAATCCGGATTGATCCGTCGGTAACATCTGAGCGTGCGCTGCCAAGAGCGATTGTATGCGTTTGTGTGTGCGAAAATCGATCAGGAGAGACAGAGACAGAGAGAGACAGAGAGAGAGAGAGAGAGAGAGAGAGAGAGAGAGAGAGAGAGAAAGATATGTACATATATATGTATATAAAATAATGTATTTTTTTCTCAATGATTATATCACCGCAAAAATGGTCTTAAGAATTCGGGTTGTCTTGCTAGAAAGCAATCATACCTGCGATTTCGAATGAGAAAAAAATTAATCTCTCTAATCCCGTTCGCGCTTGATAATATCTTTGCGCGAAACTTCTCTCCGACTTGAGAAATTTTGAGGAAGTGTCTGATGTTGTGTGGAAGAGAATTCTTTTAAATATACATATATATGTATATATATATATTTTTTTTTTTATTTATCTTAGCTTTTTTACCGTAATTAAGATTTATCGGCAATCAATTGTTTTTTCTGCTGTTGTCCTACTTTGAAGTAAAATTGTATTCTGTTTCTTTCTCGTATTTTACTGATTATTATCAATTATTGAATTTTTTTATATGTACTTTTAATGATATTTAATTAATTACATCTCCACATGGTCTACATTTTTAATAGTATATGCCATTGTCGAATCGTTGGATTACATGTATCTTGATACATAGTTCTCTATTAATGGATTCTATGGATAATGGACTATTTCCAGATTATTAAAAAGATTGTGAAAATTTATATAATACATTCATTGCAAAGAAATTAATTATAAACGTAATAGGTAGATAAACTAATGGCATCAATTGCATTAATATTGTAATTTAATAATAATTATTTTGTCATTATTATTCGTCCCGTTAATTCGCGGGATTAAACGAAAGTGTGAGTGAGTTATTGTATACTCGACGATCCACAAACGACAAACGACTGTTATTCAACGAATGAGCTACATTTCATTTACGCGCTCCATGCTAATTTATCTACGCCGGCAATGGAAATATCGCGACACTTTTGCGCAAACGACCTCATTTGATTCCGTAAACATACTAGAGCCGCACACGCTCTGATAAAACTGAATGCCAACATTTTTTATCGCGCAAACACACGAGCTCGCGCGAGCGTTTCGACCATTTGCGATCTACATGGGGGGGGGGGGGGGTCTGCCCTTTTCGCGATATATTAAAGAAACGAGAATCCTCGATCTGTGCGCGCGCATATCCAACTTGAACGTTATTATACCTGTACGTATGCGAGGAAACGTCATCGTGATTATTTGCGAATATATAGTAGGTAAGGTAACTGTGCGCGCAATTTATTATCCAAACATTGACGTAAGAGCGATAGCATGCGAACAATTTTAATTTGCATTGCCCAGGGGGCAAAAGCGAAACGCACGCGTTTTATTTCTTCGGGAAATGTAATAATTTTCTCTCACATTTGGCCTGACACAAACCTGAAATAAAAACTCATCTCGATATCAACAACTAGTGCCTCTTAATTAAAAATTGATAATTGTGCGCGTGGAGCAAAATGAATTTATGAATATTACGGTACACATTTATTTTTCATTTAAGAGATATGATTTTAATGTGCTGTTGCAATATCGCGGTGAAAATGTTCTCATTGCCGGATGTTCACAATTAATTGAATTTATAAATAATTGCTATCCTCGAATTAACGGTGCGAATAAAATGTCGGCGTTCGTTTATAACATGATGACAGGTAATGTGACATTTTGCACACCCAAGTTTCAATGTATTATATCGGGAATGTTATGTAAGGCGCGCGCGTGATTCGCGCATAGTTGAAAATTTTCATTTCAATCGAAGCGGTGATTTTCGTGCAAGATTTTCACCAAGTATAAGAACAGTCTCTCTCTCTCTCTCTCTCTCTCTCTCTCTCTCTCTCTCTCTCTCTCTCTCTCTCTCTCTCTCTCTCTCTCTCTCTCTCTCTCTCTCTCTCTTCAGACGAGTGCATATCGAAAAGTACGAATAAGGAGGAGACTGCGGAAATGAAGATAATAAGCGGAGTGAAGCACTAGGAAATCTCTCTCTCCGACGAGTTTCATCCTAAGGAGAGCCGGGATCGGAGGAGGATCCGACATATATCCGGGTATCCCGTACAAGGGATATTAAATACCAGCCTCTCTCTTTCAGATATTCTTTGTCGCATGTTTTGGTCATGCCTATTAAAACTCATCTCGTGCAACTTTTCGCTGTTTTATAAAATCGAAATATAAATGAATATTGTGATATCGCATTCGCGTTGTTACAAAATAACGATGTACGGCTGTTAAATCCAATTAAAGTCGTGCATTTGCCCACGAGCTGCAATTTTGCACGGAAAATTGATCGGTCCTGCTATTGGAAAGGACGCCAAGAAATATATGTATCACGATATAAAATAATATATGTATATATTATTATTTATTATATATACATATATATATATATATATATATATATATATATGTATATAGATGTGATCGCGCGCGAATACACGCACGCATTATTTTATACCGTCAAATATGTTAGAGATATCTGCTCTTATCGTTAGACACACTGTGCTGTATCATTTCTCTATGTGTGTGATTCACACATCTCGTTTCCAACCTAGGAAAGGGATAGCACAAAGGAAAGAGGACAGAAATACCCGGGAAAAGTAATACGGGCATCGCTTTCTGCGCAATAACAATAAGTTTGCGAATTTATCTTGGCCGAATTTCGCCATCCACAACAACATCTCCGAGTTACTCGGAGACGGGTCTAAAAAATTGCCAAATTCAGTCACACGCGCTGCTACTCTTAAAAGTATATATGGAGCATGAATATCTTTCGTCACCGAATACGGAGTCTCTTTGCGGGAAAGCACTCTGCCTCCGTGCGATAAACCGAACTCGAGGAGCGAGAAGGTGCCTTTTCGTAAATCGGCGAAAGGATAATTCGACGATATGTCATGCATTGAGCCTTCATAACGGATAGATGTCATCGCGCGAAACGTTTTAGAAAAACCATATACCCATTTCGAACGAGATATCTATTTCTAAAATATTTGGAATAAAGTCATCATTTATTTTGTATCTGTTATATACATATATTTTGCTTATATGAAAATGAGTAAAATGACGATCAACGATACAATGTGAATTTTATTACTCAAATATTGATCGATGAAATATTTCTAAAATATTTTTCCAGTGAAATGAGAGAAAAGTTGCTTGTAACGACAGGGGAGAGAAACTATAATATCGCAGGACAAACTGTAGGATTTCTTTATTGCGCGCCTTTTGCGAAATATATTACGCGTTTACGTTTTTAAAAAGAAATTTAATTTCGTCAAAGTGTGTTGTCGTTCTGTTTATGTGTATTGTCGTGGTTGTAAATTTAAAATGGCAGATGTTATTTTAAGAGAATCAAGATGTTGTAAACGTTAAGAAAAAACAATTTTCAATGCATCTGCCTACGAAAGACAACCATTGTTACCGAGATTGTTACAAAGCATAGCCGGGCGCAAAAGTTTTAAAATTTAAACAAGATGCATATGCGAGCAGACTTGTTTTTTCGCTGCGCATTCTCTCTTGCTCTTTTACGCCACGAAAATTCCTTTTGCAAAACGCCGCGAGAGTCGTGTCTGACAATGAAAGGCAATTATTTTGAAAGACTGCGAGGATTGTGAACTGAGAGGGACACGACGCGACGCGACGTGAAAACACCTGTAGACTCGTAGAAATTATAGAGTTGATACGTAAAGGGGTGAATTTAGATGTACGATGAACAAACGAATTTTGTTGTTAATGGAACTGTTTGTTGATTCGTGGTACGATTCGCGTTTAATTCGGTTCTTTTATCAAGAATCCTTTATTGTTATTGCTTACGTTTACTATTTGTTTATTATTTTCTCGGTATATACGCATCTTAATTGTTTTACGCAATCTCTGTCCTTACGCATAATGGACATATTTTAAATGTATAGAAAATATTGAAAATAATCATTTAATAGAATTTTGTTTAAAAATAAAACGATTAAAAATTTATACACATATCTCTTTTGTGTGATATAATGACAAATACATAATCGTTTATTTGAAGAATGCAAATTGAAATTATTAATTGAAATAATAATTTTAAAAAAATTGTAAAAAGTTCTTATTGATAAAAAAAAAATATTTAAAGTTTTCGAAAAATAAATTCGCTACCATACTCTTGGAGTTAATTTCAAATATTATTTCTTATTGTATTATTTCAAAGAAAAGCGGCAAAATACAAGTGCACACTTATTTCGAAAGTAACCATCATTTATTTAATGCTAATTTATAAAAACAAATATGAATTAATTTTTTTAAGAAGCTATTATTTTTCTATTTTTATATATAATTTATAAAAATATGATTCTAAAAAAACTTGAAGAAAATCAGTCTAGAAGATGTAAGCTATATAAGGGAAATAGAATAAATATAGATCTGTGAAAATGATATTCCAATATAGGTACATGTTATATGTATAATGAGAGAGAAATAATAATTTCAATTAATTATTTAAAATCTCTAATAGAGAGATTCACTTTCTGAACATTTAATCGATTCGTGAAATTAATCAAATATAGGATTTTAATCAATACACAAATAAATTAATAATTTTCATTGAAAACCTTTGTAATCCAGTATAATATAAGTAATGTTTATACATGTGTAGGTATTCTCTTTTGCATTTTAAATACAATTTTTGCCCATCTCTAGCAGTTTGATCAGCGGTGACCAAATGGTTTACGTGTGCACACAGGCGGCTCTCTCATTTCTCATTTCCGTCGCACTTTTTATTTTCCTCGGTAAAAACGATAGAAAGGAACGGAAAAGATTTTCAGCCATCGAGCCAACCTCGACAATTTTTTCAATTCCCGGTAAGAACCGGCGTCTACCGGCTGCGTATCATTATCGTCTTGGTTAAAAAAAAAAAAAAAAAAAGAAACGGTATACACGTGGAAATGTAAATGAAAATGATAATATCGACTCGCCCCGACATATATTTTACACGGCGCGAGCTTTCCGTACGTAAAGTTTCTCAAGTTTTCGAGCTTATATACGCGAGTTGGAGCGCAATGTTAATTCGTTCCACTTAATATCCTTATCCTGTTATGTCGCTTTACTTAACCATGGAACTGCACTTGGAGACCGAATGCGCGACGGAAGAGCAAGCGCTCGAAAATATTGGCAGTAGATTTTCATGACGAAATCGATTTTAAAGACGAAATCTTAAGAAAAAGGAAAACAATTTCTTTTTCTTTTATATATTTTTACAAAAGTTTTATAAAAGTATTATATAATTAACAGATAAATTGATTTGTTTAACGTGTTATTTTTTCGGATGGTATCACGTTTTTTTTTTTTTTTTTTTTTTTTTTAAATTTTGGCTGACTAGGAATAATGATATGATGACACGTATAGCAGGATAATTAAATATGCAGGACCTACGGTACTACGTGTCAAAATATAATTCGCAATTGTACGCGATTTGATGAACGGGCGTTCGATCGCTCATTAAATATAAATGAATTTATACTAAAGCCGAATTCGTGACCTGTTTGCGCGGAGTATTTGCTAAACTATGAGAAATATCTTTAATATGTCTCTGTCACTCGTTGTCGCGCGTTGAAACATAAATTTTACTTCTTTATTACGAAAATTTTACTTTTAAATCCAAATAGGGAGTCTACCATTGACGTTTCACATGTCATTCGCTAGTCATTCTTGCTAAAATATTTGTCGAAACATACAGTGCGCGCGATCGGATAGAATAATGAGCAGTCAATCGACTGAATATAAGATAAACTAACATCATTCGGTTACGGGACACAAAGTCTGAGGACACATTCTCTTTATCGCGAACTCTTGGCATTTATATCGCGATCAAAGAGAGATGATAAAACTGGGAACAGCGGGAAAAGGGCTGCCACGTCTGCTGCCTAAGTCGCCGTCGTCGTCGTCGTCGTCGTCGTCGTTGCCGTTGCTATTGCGATGTGAAAGCGCAGCAGGGAGAGAGCAGAGGGGAAAATACATTTTCATAATCGAGTCAAGTACTTTGCAGTGCGTCTATTCCAGAAATTTCGTTCAAGCGCCCGCACGGTGTCTCTCTTACGTTGCTATAAAAAAAGGGAAATGTCTTGAGTCGAACATAGTGAAAAGGATTATTGGATTTGTGCCAAGGATGATGCTTGCGCTCGTGTTAGTACATTTCTTTTGCGATAGGAAGAATTTTTTCTTCTTTGTCTTTTTTTTCCTTTTGTCGGTGTTAGAATCATGATGTGAGAATATTTGAAATCATTTCTGTTTTCTCTCTCTCTCTCTTTCTCTCTCCTTGATCGCAATTACAAATTTCACTCGTAATTTGCAATCGCGATTTCAGTAGGGATCGATCAAGATGCTATCAAATCCCTAAAAAGGGAATAATAAGAAAAATTACGAATTTGTAACGGATATTCTCTTGACGAACATTATTAAACTGATTATACATGTATACAATTTCTTGATTTGTCTCATGTACTTTTTGTTTTAAATTTTCAAACAATATATCGTCCATTTTCCAGTTTTCCAGTTTTCATTTGTTTTGCTGTTCAGTAAACAATAATAAATAGTTCGAATCTTGTAGAAATTTTAATTTCTGAAGAAATGAGACATTTATTTCAATTATTCCAACATTACTATGCTTATATGCCATTATATAATGACATTTCGTGATTCCAGAGTTTCATTTGTTTATAACACCGACGTAGTTTCTCCATTACGATATCATAGCAAGAATGAGAATCGCATAGCTTTGCGTCGAAAGAAAAAAAAATAAGAAGCGCAAAAGTACCCTATTCGATGGAGA
This sequence comes from Prenolepis imparis, assembly GCF_030444845.1. NCBI lineage: Eukaryota > Metazoa > Arthropoda > Insecta > Hymenoptera > Formicidae > Prenolepis > Prenolepis imparis. The sequence goes on along the minus strand of NW_028141164.1, from coordinate 188,342 downwards.
GAGTATTTGTTCAACGAGTGGGCTTTGAAGCTTGTCGTGGAGCGGATGATAGAAATAACGGTCGATTTGTCCAAATTCTGGGAAGTCTTCTTTCCTTCACGAGAGTAGATCGGCGCGGAATAGGATCCCTTTCCGCGAGACGGAAAATAGAGGGTTGCGGCCAAGACGAGCTTGTCTCAAATAACGTCTTTTCGTCTTCTATTCATTACGCGGATTTTCTACGTTGTGTATAAACCAGCCACCAAGCCGATCTGCTTTCGGATAACGATCGATCCAAGGATTTACGATAATGTAAGGGAGCTGAACAGATTTCCTTTACTCGCCAGATTGTCCGCCTATTTGCGATTCATCAATAATATAAAGTATCTGATTGATGGAATTTGACGAGTCTTTCGTTGATTTATTCATACATTATAAACTATAATCGCAAATATACACGCATAGTCTGGCGCTAGCATTACACGTATATACATGCATATACATGTGCGCGCGCATCATCTGTTTTGTGTGTGTGTGTGTGTGTGTGTGTGTGTGTGTGTGTGACGGGAGAAAAATTGATTACGCTAAAGATGCTCGCAGTTTGTGAAGCGGTTAGGAGCAGTTTTACAAAATGGGACCTTTTCGTTGCGCACAATGCTATTGCCAGAACCAAGTTTAACTATTTCAGGATAATGATAAGAAAGACTCATTATACACATTACAAGACTTCCTTCGTCTTGTTGTAGGGAGTTTGATAAGCATTGACTTAAAGTTTCGCGCGCGCGGACGCGCGAGGTTCTCTTAACTCGGGCAATAAACTAAATTTCGCAGTTTCTATTGAATAATCATAAGTGTAATACTTTGCACTTGCCGCTTAATCCACCGTCTTATGCATCTGAATATGCATGAATCCATTGCCAGTAGCAAACAGGCTGCTAATATTTGAAATAATTTGGCGAATCACTTTGCACGAGATATAGGATAAGAATTATTTTCATCCTTCTTTTCATCATGTTTCTGGAGTGACTGCAGTTTTAACAGTCGTCACGATAAAATTAAGCCCATTAGCTCATTATTTTTTTCAAACTCTTTTAAAAAAACAATTTCTTATAATGTAATGAATAAATAAATAATATACTTTTGCAATATATGTGTATCTGATAATGAGATAAAATGTAAGACATAATGTACTACTATTGTGTAGCGATTAGCGATGATGAAAAAAGCGAAAATTTTTTCGCACTATAGTTTGTGTAGTTTTATATATTACGAATATCTTTATACTATATGAAATAAGTATTACTATAGGATTTTCATATTTCTTTCGCCTAATAATTACATCGATAGTATCAAACTCATATAATATAGCACATATATGTAAAGATGAAATCAGAATTCATCTCATAGTCACAATAAGATATAAGGAAAGGAAATACGATGAGAAAAATGATAAACGAGACAGCTTCGAATCGACGTTTTGAATAGAGCAGCTTTAAATCGATATTTTGGGTAACTTTTGCTTTCTCGAGTGCTTCTTGTAATCTTTTTTTCTTTGATAATGATGATGATGATACAAAGGCTAAAAAAAGTTTTGATATTTCTGTTTTTCGTGATAAAAAAAATTTGTAATTTTTAAATTGTATATTATTTTGTGTATTTTATTTTTTTGCGATAAGTACAATATAATTAGAAAAATGTACACGTTGAATACGTATTCGCGCACATACAACATAAATGTTTCATCTACAAGGAGCGACGTAGCTCCAAAGTTAGAAATTATAAAACTTGTGAGAGAGAAAAAGACATTATTTTCTCGCACTCTTAAATGGCTCAACTTCTTTTCCTCATAAACTGCGGCAACGTGGCTTTTATATGATGCATTTTATTGCATCATATAAACGGACTTTTATTTAGTCCGATCTCAAGATCCATCTGCCGCACGTAAACCTCGTTTACATATACGGTGAGAGTATGCATATAGTCTACGTGACTAATTGTGAGCGGCATTAAAAGGGCAAAATTTACGTGTCGCGCGAGGCGAGGAGCGCGATTACGAAAGCGCGACGACAACGACAACGACACCGACAACGATAACAACGACGACGACGACGACGACGACGACGACGACGTCGGGCGGAGAATTTCGCGTTGCACACGCAAAGCCCGGGGATCACCCTATACCCCTTTTCCGAACTTGACGCTTGTAATCTCCCCCGTGCCTTCCCTTATTTGTCCTCGGGGCTTCGGGCGCAAACATCGCAAGGATTACATGCTGTTTGCCGTGAATTGAAGCCACCGTAAATTCCGCGATATGTCGACTTCGCGAACGCGGCGGCGATGCATTCGCGATGTAGGGCGCTGCGCCGAATCGCGCAATCTTTAGTCTGCTAAAACGTACGATAAGATTCGAGAGCCGTGGAAACTAGAAAACGGAGCGAAAATATGTTCAAGGATTATACATATGCATTAAAAAAGATATACGAGTTTTTCATACAGGGGTTGAAAATTTTGGAGGATTATATATATGTATATATATTTTATCTCTCAAAATGTGTGTGTGCAGTCTTTTTACACAAAAACAGTTTTCTAAAAATTTCATTTTTTTCTGTTGGAGGGAGGAAAAGAGAGAAAGAGATAGAGAGACGAGTAGACGATATAGCAGGCGACATTTTATTGATAAAACGCCAGGCTTTTTTTCGCCACAGTGTGACGCAGAAATTTTCTTGTCGCGTATATAAATCGTTGATGGCTGTTGCGCAATATGCGCGCCATTAACCAACCAGTTTTTTCTATTCTCATAAACGAAACAGTTTCCCTCTGTGTTGTGTGAATACGGCTTGCATTTCCGGGTAATTTCGGATACTGATCAAAGTCCTCGCATTTGCTAATAATTGCATTAGTACATCATGCGTGTGATAATTAAATGTCGATGATAAATGCCGCGACAAGTTTATTGGTAATTATACATATATATCAGTCTATGTATTCACAAATAATGCGACATCATGGAAACTGTCTGCTGCTTTTGTTTAAATTATATAAACTGATACATGAATCGTACGTAAAAAGATTTATTTTTAGAAATTAAAAATTACTTAATTAACGAATCTCTTTTTTTTCACGTCTCTTTTTATCCGTCTTTGATATCCGTTAGAATCTTTTTAGGAAATATTCCGCAGCCACTGCGAATCAATTTAATTATGAAAAATATTAGTTAAACAAAATTATTAGTTAAACGATTAATATATTGATATGAAGTAAAGAAGTGCCTTGGTGAATCGGCTTTACTGGCAAAATATGTTTGTGCAGTTATGTATAAAATTTATTCAATTATTTCAACGTGTATAAACATTATCTCTCCTAATATTCAATAATTAATTATTGTCGTTAAAAATTTGTCAAAAAATTAACAAACTGTTTAATAAATATATAATACTTGTTGTTAGAAATGTGTATTTGCATCAGTGTCCTATTATTCTTTGATTGTAAAATAGAAAAGCAAGGAAAAATATGTTTCCATCGGGGGAAAAACGATGGAGTAACTAACAAAAAAGAAGCTCGTCGTTTGTTTTCATTCTCTTGGAACGTCAACGACCAGTTCTCACGTGGGATTCTCATTAAAAAAGTCGGAAGCAGATTCGATCTGTTAATGGATCGCGGTCGCCACCTGTCTTTTCCACCGCGAAAATTTGTTTTCCCGGTTTCGAATCGTCGCCGATGCCGAGAGTGCAGTCTCGCTAGGAGTCCATTAAAATATCATTTGATTTGTAGAATGTTTTAGCTTCCCGACGAAAGTGCGAAAAGCCTTTATGTGTATGTTTATTTACTGTGTGTCATGCTTTTCCTCTTTCTCTTTATATTCGTAAAGTGAAATCTATTCCTCTTTCCTTTTCGCGATGCACAAGAACGTAAAATCATTTCATTGCAAAGGAGGATGAAAAAGAATAAAATTAATCAAGAGAGTTGCGCTGTCATTTTTATATATCTAAATCAGAGCTGTCCACGTTTTGCACTTTTCGGCCGATTTCCGAGGCTCACCGCCTAGCGGCCCCCACTTACGCTCGAGACCTTAGCAACTACGGTTATCGGGCCAACCGGGTAACGCGTTGCTAAGGTCTCGAGCGTAAGTGGGGGCCGCTAGGCGGTGAGCCTCGGAAATTGGCCGAAAAGTGCAAAACGTGGACAGCTCTGATCTAAATGATGAACAGCAGATTTGTGTGAATATCCAACGGTCGTAATGTGCATGCTCAATTATCCCCATTGTTCTCATGATCAATACCAACATAATCGATATACAATGGGCGTTCTCGTTTGTTTGCCAACCTTTGTGGACATCTACAAAGCGAGATGCGACTACGTGCTTGAAATTATAATTACGGTATAATCGACGTCATAGATCATACGTTTCTGAAATAAACGAAATCCTAACAAATTCGTATAATGATAATTAATTAGCGTGAATTGATTTATCAAAATTCCCGGCACATTTGTGGTAAAGAAAACTGCCGCAACTTGTCCGAATATATGTATAATATAGAGTTTTAACACGCGTTGTATTTTATATTCAAAACTCGCTCTTTGTCGAAGAAACAACGTAAATTCAGAGCATTCATCTTGAATTTGAAAAATGGGCGAAGAAGAGTGTTTCTGTTTTATAAATTTATCGAACGAGGTTTGGAGGCGAGAGACTGACGAAATTGTTTTCATTACGCAGTCGATGTGTCGCGCGCGCGCGCGCGCGCACGCATATACACACATATACACACACATCAAGCTGCTTTGTAATTTCAAGACTTGCTTGGCAGTATTATAATAAAGTATTCGTTCTCTTGGCTTGCGTCTCGTGGTTTCTGTTTCTCACTGCGCGTCTAACTCGACCAAAGTAAATACTTGAGAGACGAAGGCTGCAAACCTCAATATTGCGCTACCTTTTCGCTACAGGCGACTGCGCATACATCTACCAAGCGAGCGAGTTACGGACCAAGCAAGTTGAACCGAATCGTGTTTGGAATCGCGCAAGCACGTTCTTCTTTTCTCAGTGATCGAGAGAATTACAACACATCGGCTTTTATTAATCCGAAAAATCTTTAAATATTCGATAAGACACATATCTTGGAAATAGTCTGAGCCTCAAATTATTCAAATGCAAATTTTTGAAAGTAATCACTTAAAGGAGTAATTTTGTTTAAATAAAATATTACGTGAAATTTTTTTATGAGGAAATAATGAGATAGTGAGTATAAATACAAAGGAAACATTTATATGAGAAACGCGTACAATAATTAAAATTATTATATATTACTTGACATGGTAATTTTTAAAAAATTATCAGAAATTTTTAAAAATATTTTTAAAAAATAATATAATATTTAAAGTTTTTAAATTCGATTAAAATTGATCATTTTAAATATTATTTTAAATGTTATATAGCAAGAAAAAGTAATATAGTTGGAAAGATTATAACACAATTATGCATTTATTTCAAAAGTGATTGTTATTTATTTAATGATAATTTATAAAAACGATCAAATAATTTAATAAAGTATGAACACAAAAAATCGAAAGATATCTAAGAGATATCAATTCTAAGAAAAGAATAAATCAAATGAATACAAATTTATATACTATCTTTTTAAATATTTTATTGCAATTGTTTTATAAAAGAAATGAGATAGATCTTTTATTGTGCTTTCTGTACGTATGTATATGACAATCAAATTGTCAAACAATCTTGAAGCTTATTGGATATCGCTGCATCTTCCATGTTAGTTTGTCAGATATGTGTATACAGTGTATATCGTTTTCGTGTTTGGCAGGATATCAGGTTTACTTTGGCGCCATTAGATTTATCAATAAACTCCCTTTCTCTTAGATCTTGTCACTTTTCTTTTCTACTTTTCTTCTCCTCTCTTTTTACTTCCGTTTCTACACTAAAAAATTCGCGATTTAAATCGCTGTTTAATTTTTTTCTTTTATTATTTTTTGCTACTCTGTCTTATAATGTTATTTAATTATTTTGTTAATTAAAAATACAAATAATAATTATTTTAATTATATAATTAATGGATTTAAAGCATATGATGTGTCAGCAATTTTTTTGTCAGTTTTTATTTTCCAGCTTTGATAAAAACAGAGAAAATTTGTATAATGTAACGTCTTGTGTAATGCATATCTTGAAACTTAATCATGATGGACAAGGATAACGTATTTTCTTTGATACGGCATTATTGTATTCTATATGAAATATTCCTAAACTGCAATTATCTGGATTTTCGTGCAAATATAAATTATCGCGCAAATCACAGTGATCTCATAGATATGGGTATTGATCCATAGTATACGTCGTAATTGCTATACTCAATTCAATCCCTATCAGCTTTCTAAGAGACTCTAATCCATATCAGTACGACTAGGGAAGAGTTAAATGGAGCAAAAAACCACATAATCGACGATGATGCACCTACTTTACTTTCTTACCGTAAAATATATGTATAAAAAAAGATGGATTACTGCTCAACGCGCGCGGATGGTTTTAATGCATTGTTAATTGCAAGTTTGAAATGTCGCTATTTTTTACAGTAGAAGCCAATTTTTCGACGGATTTTCCGCAAGTTAATTAAATCGTCACGTAGGCGCTTGCCGTTTATTATGTAGTATATCGTTTTTAAAGTTATAATCGGAGTCTGCTAAAGCGGCGACCCTGTCCATTTTTTTCAGTAAAATATTTTCAAAGGTTAGGTAAAAAAATGGGAGAAAAAAATCACGCAGGTCACTCGGAACGAGCGAAACCGCGGGAATCGTCACCAAAAATGCGAATTAATGTAACGCCTCGCTCGGTGCTTTTTTTTTACCCTTTTTACGCGGCTTTTATACGGTATGTTTGGCGGTGCAACGTTCGAATTCCAGCACGAACGCTATTTTCGCTTTTGAGAGCGTCCTCGGAAAATTTCGCAACGCTGCGCACGGAGGAAATATGCAGAAATATTTCTCCCGGCGGAGTAATTTAGCTGTTACAAAATTTTTGCGGTCGATCCGCGTGTCAGTGATGAAATATAAATTCGACCGATGTCTCGATGAAGAATTTTTCAGTCGCCTTTTATATTCTGGCGCGATGTTTGATGATATTATCATAATTATAAGTCAGAAATAAGGAAAACATTTCTATTCTAAATTAATGCGGATAATGCATTTGTTAATATTACATTATAATTATTGATATTAAACAATAATTATAATATAAATACATATATTGCTTTCATCTTTCCGTTATCCGAATCTCGAATATTCGTAATCGCGGGGGTGAGAATATTCGGAACCTGTAGTATTCAGAGTTGAATACATTATAATTACATGATGAAACTGAATAAGAAAAGAGCAAGTGGTGCACTTTGATACATTTTGAATATGAAAATATCTTATCATTTTCATCTGATTAACATTTATTTATAATTTGTTTATTATATTCATCAAAATGGATTTAGCGAAATGAAATAAGACGCGATTACATTTATGATATGCAGGCGTAATTTTCGAATTCAGAGACGGATAAAACTTTCACTGAAACTTTGTATCCCACGAGAAAGAGTCGTCACGATAAATCTCGCAAGATATACGGAATAACTTCTTATATTGCCGGAACTCTACGAACGTAAATCATGCTCTTTCTGTCATCACTAATTCTGACTGTGACGCGTTCACATTTCGCAGATTTCCAAAAATTGCTAAAATTCGGAAAACTTTCTTTATTGACGCTGAGCTTAATGTTGTTGAACTTTTCATTTCTATCATTAATATCAGCGTTGTAACGTCGCATAGTCTTGCAGATACGGTGATCAAAGTGATTCGAAGTCATATACTGGCAAATCTCTATATGACGTAATGGTCAAAATTAGTGCTTTCAAGATTCTCTCTCCTCGATCGGCCAAATTCCGAGATGAAAATGAGACGAAAATGCACAAAATCGCGTATAGAAAAATTCGTGCATAATAAAACAGGTAAATTATATTTACATGTGCATATTTTGTCGTCACTGCCGTTTACCTCTGCAAGAAACCGTAATGGAGTTTCGTTCGTCGGCATTGTTTCGCTATTTTGTAAGCCTATTTCGAAAGCGTGAATTGTTTCTAACGGATTGCTTGCTTTTACGGAACGCCGAAGGGCGAAAATGTGAATTGTAGCAGACGACGGCAGTGTTCGTTTATTGAAAAACGATCTCTCTCTCTCTCTCTCTCTCTCTCTCTCTCTCTCTCTCTCCCCCCTCCTCTCTCTCTTTCTCTCTTTGTAATCGTCTCTATAAGCTCTTTGAGACTCTTTGGAACTACACTGAAATCGTAAATGCCTCGCTCAATTCTACCCGCTGTGCTTGTCGTCGCAGCTAATCATTCGCACAATTAATTAGTTCTTGCGCATTCTAATCGGATTTAACTGGCATTTGTTGTAATTGGGTTTTTAATATTATTATTAGGAATTTATTTTTTATTTCCTGTTGATACGAAAAGGAATGAGGAAAAAAATATGCATCTGTACAATCTATACGATAATCTACGTTAAATATATTAATGAAATCTTGATTTATTCGGTTTTTTGCTGGACAGTTGCAAGATAATTATTTATTTTTGTCCTACTTGATATATATACAATATTTGTTATTAATTAGTATTTATCAATAATTACATAATTAATTTTCTCATATAGTTTGATATAGCATTATTACATTTCTTTGTTTTCAATTAATTTGGTTAGGTGCTCTCTACACACGCGAGTCATTGTTGTGAATATTCCAATCAAATCAAATTAGGCGTGAATTCTTGCGACACACGATCGATTTTCCGCTTTATATTTTCCACCTCTTTCTCTCCTTTCTCAAATTTAAGCGGTGCAACCGTGCTTGATAAATCGATTTTCATAGATAGACTTGTTTACCCCCGTAGCAAACCAGATTTTCATGTTTTTCGTGTATCGTCTCGGAGATCCAAAATTTGATTTGTAAAAAACGTTGAAAGGCAAATCTGAACTCTAAGAAGATTATTGGTCATCGATACCCTACTCTTTTTTCATATCGAGAAATGAAATATTAGCAGTTGAGAAGAATTTATTTACCAAATTAAAATTCTGATTTTCGATATCAAATGATTAACCTATGTACATTTGTTTGTAAAATAAAAGATAAAGAAATGATTAAGTATTCTTTTGTGATAAAAAGATTTAGATAAAATGGTTTTATTTTTATCAAGTTCGAACACACATATGTAATATATCGTCGCTTAATGAACTCTCTTTCACAATCTTTAATTTCAGTTCTCGAGACGAAGAAAGAAAGAAAGATTAAGACTCTGAATCCATTACGGAAATAAGAGGAAGCGGACAAGAAAACAAAATGGATGAAAATCAACAGCGGGGCCCGTTATTCCGGTCACTCAACAGTCAGCACGAATCCTTCGTCAGGTTTATTAACACAACGCCCCACTGCGTTACTCTATACTGGATGGATTACCAAGGACAGGCGGTTAATTATGGCGATTTGTCATCTGGAGACTACAGGGAAATTAACACGTTTCACACCCATCCGTGGATCTTTGTCAACAAAGAAACTCGAGTCAGGTAGGTGCGATGAATAATTGTTTTTTTTGCACTATGATGTGTTGATAATAATCTCTATATATATTTTCGGCCATGATAATTTTCTAAATAATTGCGATTTTTAAAAGTGTCAATAAGCATGAAAAATATCAAGTCGGCACAAAATGATAAAAGTTTTGTCTTTCCCGTAATTTAATTCTTAAAATTTTAGGAAACAAATTGTAACGTTTCTCTTGAATTAGTTGAATAATTTTATAGGTGATTGCACAAATTGCACATTTTTTCAACAAAGTTAAGCTTTCTGTGATATTGGACGGTTTTAAAAAAAAAAGAGATAATAAAAAGAATTGGATAAAAAACTTGATAGAAAATCTCTCTCTCTCTCTCTCTCTCTCTCTCTCTCTCTCTCTCTCTCTCTCTCTCTCTCTCTCTCTGCTAAGTTTATCCACAAGTTACAAAAGTAATTTGTTTCTTTGAGAAATCTTGAATTCCGATAGGCGGATTAATTATGCCTAAGGCAATACGAAACAGGTATTTGGTGGAGCAGCAGGACGTTTTCTTTCCTGAACCATGGTTCGTCAAATATCGTGGCGTCAGACCGAGCGAGCTGCCGCAAAGAATCGAGAGGACCGACGTGCGCATCGTGCTACCGATGTTAACACTGCAACAATTGTCACTGGGGGTCATCAAAAAGTGTCTGACGTATGATTCACAGGCCTTTTTCCTCGACATTCCACAGACTCTCCAGATAGAGCTCTTTACGATGTTACCAAGAAAACCTCAGTCCTCGTGACATATTCTCACGTAACGTGCCATTGTTTTCGCGCAATTAAAATAATGGCGGAAAATATACTGAAACATTTGTTATTTTTGCAAAGAGAAAAAAAAATATTTTATAAATTTGTAGTCTCTTTTATATTATGTTTATATCAAAGAAATAGTATGTTTATATGGATGTGTGTGCGTGTAGATGCACTCGCGCTCATGTATTATGCCAGTTTTTTAACAATACATTTATTATATTAAGAGCATAAAATGCAAATTAATATACTTTGGTTCGGTAAAGCTAAAATAATGTTTTTCCATGTATGTAGGTATACAAAATGTATATGCAATATTATGTTGAAATAACTTTTTGAAGCTTTAATAAAACTAACTGGGTATACAATCTAAACTTTTAATAATGGATTATAAATTGTACCAAATTGTTTGCAAGAATTGTTTAAAACATGAGGTGCTTACAGAGAGAAATGACGTGCGATGAGTTTGATTGTACGCCGAGATGTGCTTTTTTATTAGAAAAGTATGTTTTTCAAAGAGTCTAGAAAGAGACTTGTTTGCGCAAAGTTGTCAATTTTATTTGTTTCATTATGCATACTCTTCTCGCGCGAGCAGATTTACGCGATAAATTATTTTGTACTAACAATATATTTTATATGCTTGCAGTCTTATTATTAATGAGAGCGTTTAAAGGTTAAACACACACACACACACACACGCGCGCGCGCGCGCGCGCGCGCGCATGCTCGAATATCTCTTTGTCCTTTGTTTAATGGCGAATAAACTCTAGGATGAATTCTCTTGATATTGTATAGCTCCTGATAACGATTTCGATTAAGTACACTGCTCACAAAGTTTTGGTAAAATGGTCGATGCTCGATAGTAATCCAAGCTTATTTCTACAATTTGTTAGTAGAGTTCCAAAGGTATTAACCGATTCCTCTCTTCTGCACCTCGTCCTTTACACTCCTTCCTCTTGTTTTTCACATGAGCTCGAGAATCTCGGGAGCCAACCTTCATTAATTAACAATTAATCGAGCAAATTGAACAAGACAACAACCGAATTTAGAATGTATAACGACGTTGATCATCGTCGAAATGTTTTTGTCAAATGTGTTAATTATTGTGATAGATGGATACATGTATTCTACAGTTGTATAATATATATATGTATTATGCTATACACACACACACACACGCACGCACATACAATTACACACATTAAAAGTGTATAGAAATATATATTTTTATATTATAACTGGACTCTCCATTAATTTACGCACTGATACCTTTGTAAACCTTTACAAACTTTTATTTCAAGAATCTGTTTGTTTTCGTGAGTTCGTTTTTCGTATCCAGAATAGAATAAAACTTGAATAAAACATGATAAAAATTTTTGGCGACTATTCCAGACACGAAATGCGGGCGTATAAAAGACACATTACAATACAACTGCGCGTTTAGTATTTTTAATTTTTATACTTTTATTCTTATACGCTCACATGTAATAACGGATCACAAGAGAGGAGAGAGGTGAGGAGAGAAAGGAGAGAAAGAGAAAGAGAGAGCTGTCGGTAAGTCAATTTCCATCGGCGATTATTCGATTTAGTCAGCAATCGATTAAACACACGCAAAATGGACTCTGGTCACTTCCTCTTAATCTATCCTGATCCTAATAGGTTTTAACCGTCGCGGAATGTCATCGAACGAGCTGTCTGCGGTTAGACTTATTGCCTATTCTAGATTATAATATTTGAACCTGACGTTTTAAATTTCATTTAAATTTCAAGAATACATAATATTGACTTTTAATTAATATTTTGTCACCGTGTAATTGAATTGGTTAAAAAGAGCTAGGAATGAAATTTTACGTATTGCGTATAAATTTTTTCCACAGAAAATGAGAGCGCGTCTTCTCTGCGTTTTTCGCGTTGTTTGTGGTATACACATAGCACATAGAAAACAAAGAAAAGAGGAAAATGGAAAAATAAAGATTGTTATCTACGCGGTAACGTGTACGAAGATATCAGGACGAAGAGAGAAAGAGAGTTATGAAACCGACAAGACAGCTCGTGGGAATGGCTAAAAACTCTTGTCACATAGCATGATATACGCCTAATCAGCTCGAGATAATGCCTAATTGTAAATTTTAGATATAGAATTAATTAAATATAAATAATAATTTAGAGACAAGGAACTCAACGTCTCAATAATTCCTGACAAAATGTTGACAATTTCTGAATTTAACACAATTAGTTTTTTCTCTAAAAATAACGAAATAAATATCTCGATAAATACAGAGTGTATTGCAAGTGACATATTTTTTTGATAAAAATGAAAAAAGTTCTCTTGTATAATAGCAAACATTTAGGTGTCTACCATTTATTTTTAAATTAATTTGGCGTTCAACTTTAAATATTTATGCCGGATTGCGGAAATCGGCCATCCCAAAAGTTCCGATAACGATTTTATGCTGAGACGTGCTTTACATGTGTCCCTCGTAAATTTCGCAGTTTGCATTGCGTTCGGATTTACTACAGGTTGAATCTGTGAGGCTATTTCTGTTAGAGTTGACCCGTCCAATCCGATGATCGTTGATCGATCGTGATCGATCGCAACCAGCCAAATTCAATGATAAATTCGAGCGTTACCATCTATTGTATCATGGAAAATTTTCTTGACTACAAAGGCGATAGTAAATTTTCTCGACTATATTCGAGGGTAGATTATATACATATTTAGAGCGACCTACAAGCGAGTTGAACGCGACCTTTGATATTTGGACAAATATCAATGGTAAAAATACTGCTTCCGAGAGGTTACGAATAGAAGCTTTTATTTAATAAATAAGCGTTTGTAGAGCGCTGAAAGCTTTAGTCGATTCGGATTAATCGACTTTCCTATTTTTTTGAAATAAGAAGAAAAATATTTTAAAGTGACTCGACGCCATTCGATAATAGTCCAATTCGTTAATAACGATCGTTGAGGTATCGGAAAGCACTTTGAGAACAATAATCCTGACAGATCGCAAATGCACTTTGGTATAGGAGAGTTCATAGTTTCTATAAGTTTGTTGTTACGCGTACACACTCCGACGTCCGACGTCCTCGCCATACCATATCCCACTTTCCAGAATTCGGGGTTTAATACTGGTTTAATCATGACCGGGTCTCTAAAGTTCGTCGTCTGTGGTTTTTGGATGCATAATACGCCCCCGCGGAAGATCGTACAAACAGCGCGCGGCGAAAACCGCATGGTTCCCCAAGGCGCAACCATTTCGATTACAACCGTGAAACTGCACGGCACAAACCACCACCGGCGTGGCGGCGATTGCACAGTGGTAACTTACAATCTCCGACATGCAAATCGTTGTACTGCGGGAAGCTCTCAATTTTTGAAGACCATTCGTACCATTCCGACGCACGTACCCGAACCGACGCGACGCGACGTCTCTATTGCGGCAAAAGTTTTTCATTTCAATATATACAATGTTTACGCGTCATGAATTTTTTCAACAAAACGGATATTTTTTCTTTATACAAAATAATTTTTTCTTTTTCTAATATACATATACTCATGTTGTGTGTGTAGGCTTTTTATAAATTCAGCATTTATACAAAAAAAGGCTTATTTTAAAAAGATTAAATTTATATTTAAAAAAGAAAACAGCGATGCACAGTAATTAATAATTCTTTCTTTATATATATATATTTGTGTATTTTTGTGTGTATAGTTTTTTGCAATTTTTGCGGAAAAAAAGAGGGAAAAAGCATACATTCTTCTTTTAATATTTTTTTAGGGAAATTGTCAAGATGCAAAGTGAATTACCACAAGCGAAGAATATATTATTAAAGAGATTAAGAGGTTAATTATTTGAGATTAATTGTTTGACTTTTAACTAAATATGATGATAAAAAAAGAGTTAAGTAGTATTTCATACAACATCCTTGTCAGATGCTGCGAGCGATATTACGTAAAGTATCATTGTGTATAGGGAGGCATGCTTCATGAAATTCGAGAGCTTGCTCATTAGTTGGGAATCTCCAATCGCACAAAGCTGTTTCAGGCATATTAATTAACACAGTTATATAACTTCCATTTGCTCTGACGCTTAATAGCATCTGTGAAGATCATATAACGGAAAATGTCAAGGAGCACATTAATAGGTGGATATAGATTCTTAGTCTATCCTGGAGAAATCAAGTTTCATAAAAAAATTATATATATATATATAAGTATTTGATACATACATATATACTTCAACATAGATTAAATATAATATGTAATTAATAATTATTTGACTATTTGAAGAAATGTCATATTAAAATACAATATTTACACAAAAATTTTGATTCCATCCATTGGCGCTTTTAATCAATAAAAAGTTTAATAAAATCTGCTACGACAGTATAAAATATGCTGCGTTAAGAAATTATTTTTTCCCCTGCATATGAAATGTAATCTAGTGATTTTCGTAAAAAATGTGCAAGCAAAAGGAATCATTATGCCGTTTGAGCATCACGTTTTGTCGCATTACGTTCCTGTGTGCTTCCCTATTTTTGCGTGTTCGCTGTTCAAACATCGCAACCGTTGCAAATCGAATATTTGCAATCGCATACATCCGTGAGAGGCTTTCAAGCTGTTAGTTGTTAACGGGAAATCCAGATTATCGAAACAAGCATCGTTATCGTAGGGTAAAAATATGGAATAAATAGAATAACGAAATACGCGCATGTATGTGTGTATGTGTGAACAGTTTTGTCTTCAAACGCCATTTGCGTTTTGTGGGACTCTTTGGTTCCGAATCGGATGACATTTGATCGACTATAGTGGTTTTATCTCTCGATTCATACGACTGATGACATTTGTGCACGCGGAGTCGATAATGATATTCATCTCTTGTTATTCAATCGTCTTTTTAATAAAACAAAACTAGCGCGAACGCGCGTT
>NW_028141164.1:163054-168054 GCF_030444845.1 Prenolepis imparis | reverse complement strand
ATAAGTATTTATGAAGATTAGAATTTAATAAGCAAAACTGTAATGGTATATTAATTCTTATAATTAATGCAAGATCGATCGAATTAGGGCGATAATCAGCCTCGTGATGCTTATCTTATATAATTGAGTACAGTTTTAGATAAAATGGATATTAATATAATATCAATCGAATCTCAATCTCGAATGTCAATCACTGCTGTTTTTTTTTAATGATGCCAATCTAAATTGAAAATTATAATACTATAAAACTTCGTTGACATTCGAAGCATTGTTGAAGCAAAAATTGTCAACATTAAGCAGATTCGCGAAATTATATACATATTATACATACAGACTACATACATTTAGGAAATTTTGCAAACAGGAAAATATGTTTATTGTTCGATGAGAAGCACGGTGATATTAATATTTATTTTTCATATATAAAACGATAAAATTATGATAAAAAGAGCAGACAAACTTGAAGTAAATAAACAACGGCAAAACTAAAGAAACATTGAGATTATAACATTTCGATGAGAAATCAACGTTATATGTATCGAAAATAAGATTACTTTTGTGTCAAGGATGCTTAACAAATTTTAACGAGGTTGTAGTGAAACGTTTGAATAATTATAGCATTATAAATGCATTATGTAGTACTTTGATTTCAACTAGAATATAAATTCAATTTTGACAGAGGAAAAAATATTCACTTCGATAGAACTTTATTTGTCGCAAGTTACTCGTGATAACGAGACTATAAACGGAGGCGAGATAGGAATAAAGTTTCACCAGAGCGGTGAATCGAAAATAAAATAATGGCGCATTTTATTAACCCCGCTTCGTGAAACATTTATTAGTTAAAACGTGGCAATTTAACGTGACTGCTTTCAATATTTATTACACATATAGAGGCTGTTATTTTTAACTATACAAAATAAAGGTATAAAATGATTCTCGCGGAATATTTGATCCCTACATTATCTATAGTAATTGTTTAAACTTTGGCAATTTGAAGACCGTAAATTTTTTAGTCTTTTCCTTGTATGCATGCCGTAAAGTGCAGTATAGTATTCAACAAAGTACATCATTCGGCATCATGTTTCGAGAGATAGACCAAAGGTTTTGAACTCGCGAGACATCAGTATGATTGATAATCCTTGGCAACACGCGTTTCTAAACATGAAGCGGGTGATATGCAAAAGTGGGATAGATAAAGCAGCGATAAATAATCTGTTATAAGGGGTGTTTCTAGAGTACTCAATTTGCTGATTAAATAATGGTCTGCATTAAAATATTTATTTATTTTACAATCAACGAATAATTTCTAAATATTGAAATTGAATGAGCAAAGCGTGTGCTATTTAATAATCAAGAGTGGAAAAGAATGATAAATTAGACCTTTCGCGTAAAATCTGGAAACGCAGATTCACGACGTGACGCAGATACTCCAGTTAAAACAGCGTTAAAGACGAATCTAATATCAGCATCGTTGCATATCGCGCGATGTATTCATCGTCTGGCCGTCCTCTATTATTCGCGTTCGCGGTTGACATGTCAGTAAATATAAATCATAGATGGGACGATCTAAGGAGCTCCCGGATTATTGTCCGTGTTGCGTCGACTGGGTGCTGGTATCCCAGGAATATACCGAGAGAGTTCTTCCCGATGACAAACGTACATTGTTCGTACCGAGACGCCATTGTTGCGGCCGCAACAATGACACACTATATATATATATATATATATATATGTATATACGAAGGTGCCACGGTGTGGAAACTCGGGCTTCTGTGCTAACGGGGTGTTGCTTTTTGTTCCGAAAATGCAAATTACGACTCTCGTCGCGGCTCGCCAGCACGACTGGCATTAATCAATTTCTTCGTACTCTTGTACAATTTCATGCAATCTCCATGTCTCTCATCCATGTTAAATGCGCTAGTTACGTCATTAACTTTCTTATTTATGTATATGTTACATTAATTTGCGCTGCTCTGACAATTCCTAATCTCGCAATTGATCACTGTACACACACACACACACACACTCATATATCAATCGGTAATGCAATCGTGTTAGTCGAATATGAAATACGAATCTTGCACCGCGAATTACAAGTGCGCGTTCGCAATTGCATAATTTTACGCATAAGGCAAATTCTCGCGGCATCGAGAGCAAAATCGAGAGTAAACGGCGGGAAGAGGCGAACCGTTTATCTTCATCATGCCGGGAACGCGGCCGGGCAACTTTGTTAGCGAGAATTAGCTGTTTCATTTCAAGAAGAAAAGTTTCTCTCTCGAGAACGTGCTCTCGCGGTATATACGACAATTTTGGAGACACCGAAAAATAAAAGCCGGAACGTGCTCCGAAACGTATCAAACTCATTAAATGTAACACACACGAGATATATATGTATATAATTATCATTTATTTTTCCTTGTATATAAAGAAATGTAACGCAGATGCAAAATATTATTAGTCGACGAATAGTTACACACGACGTTCGAGTACTCTCAATTTTTCAATAAAAATTTTCTTATACGTTATTTTTGTATATTACTTAATTGGTTATTTATCCTCCTATTTATTCTCCTATATTTATTCTCCTCTGCAATTACAAAGGACGAAATTCCGCGAATAAACAAACGGCGCAACCGAAACGAACTCTTGCCGGATTACGGGAGTGATTGTCGCGAAATTGCAGCTGCGCCACGGCATAATAATTCAAAACTAATTGCCGTGCTTGCGGTAATTATTTTCTCCAAAGGTCCCCGCGAGATCGTCGGCTATACTTTTACAAGATAATGACCGTTGTGAAAATTTTATCACGCCTGTTAATTCCACCTGTGCCCGCAACTCGCGTTCGCTCTATTAATCCACACAGGATATGGCTCTTTTCGGATGATTGATTTTACTCACAATCAGTGACGAAATTTGTATTCATAAATAAATGTAACGAGATGAATATTATTCTTGGTAATACTGAAGGAGAACTCTGTCCTCTTCGATTTTGCCAAAACTTTACAATATTGTGTATTTTTGTGCGCAAAATACGAATCTATAAATTTAAATCCGGCCCCCTATGGAAGGGTGGGGTGGGGGTGGGGGAAACCTACTGTAACTTTCTTCCCACTTGAAAGCAATAATTTTAATTTACAGATTCGTGTTTTACGCACAAAAATACACAATATTGTAAAGTTTCGGCAAAATCGGAGAGAACGGAGTTCTCCTTCAGTATTACCTTTTCTTTTTCGGTTTCTATATTAACGTCATCAGATCCGATTTGCTTCAAAATTTACATAAAGCTTCTCTTTGATCTACAATTAAGATATATAATGTTTTTAAGCCAGGCAAACAATATGTTGTCTTTGGGAAAAATCGTCAAGTATGGCGTTTCTTCCCAAAAACATGTTATTTGCCCGGCTTGAAAACATCATATATCTTAATTGTAGACCAGAGCTGTCCACGTTTTGCACTTTTCGGCCAATTTCCGAGGCTCACCGCCTAGCGGCCCCCACTTACGCTCGAGACCTTAGCAACGCGTTACCCGGTTGGCCCGATAACCGTAGTTGCTAAGGTCTCGAGCGTAAGTGGGGGCCGCTAGGCGGTGAGCCTCGGAAATCGGCCGAAAAGTGCAAAACGTGGACAGCTCTGTTGTAGACCAAAAGAAAGCTCCATGTAATGAAGCAAATCGAAGGTGATGACGTTACTATTACCTTTCGAGTATATAAAAGCGCATTTACAATTCCAAAAATAATGCTTTTCCCAGGAATCATCACTGTCGTCCAAATCTATCAAACATAAGGCAATAAAAACAACATATTTGATCTAAATTTTCTGTGGAATAAAATCCCACCTTCGCTAATTGCTTCTTAGGGTAATATTTCGTTCAAGACCATGATACAAAACTTTGAAGATGAGCTTGATAAAAGCGATATTTAGGATGCTTACTACACGAAATGTAAGAACGTAACGTAAGAGTATTAAGAACAATTAAGAACAATACTGACGTCTCAAATGCTTTCATATTTCGTTTGTTTTCGTAATTTGCAACAATATAAAAAAAAACTGTTAAGTAATTTATTCATTTGTTCTACAGTATATCAATATCTGCAGAATAAGAATTAGTGTTTTATTATCGCTATGTAAGAATGTTTAAAATTTTATGTAAAAAAGAGTAAAATTTCCCACAAAACATCAATGTATACAGCGCTGTATGTATGTCTACTGCATTCTAGTAAATTCGTTTGCTTCATCTATTTGTTTTTCTTTTCGGAATGTATTATATAATTTCGGAATACATATATGTATATATCAAGAAGAATATCTGCAGGAGTTTTGTCACAAAGAGACAAAATGTTTATGTTTCGTAACAAATGGATTTCGAGATTCCGAAATTGAGCTATTTCTAGTTGCTTAATTGCTTAAATACTTTTTTGTCCGCATAATTAAAAAATTAATGCGCAAGTATAATATAATGCGAACTAGTTGAGTTTTGTATGCAAGTTAAATTTTCAATTAAGAATATCATGTTTCAATTTTATTTTTTATTTATCTTGTATTTAAAATCAACTTTTTATTAACTAACTGCGTGTGATCAAGCTATCAATAACAGTTCCACATTGACATAGAAATTGATCGAATAAACATTATAAATTATAAAACATTCGTAATATAAATTTATCGTTATTATTAAAAGTATGAATTAAAATAATGAATTGTGTGTTCAACAGTTTCAACAGTTTAGTGACGAAAAATCGACATTACTCTTTCTTCACTACTCCGAGATTGAGCAATTATTTTTATAAATTTGATATTATAAAAAAGAGCAACACTTTGGACGATTTAGTAAATGATTTGGCTTATCACACACACAATCATAAAGAAATACTCATATATATTCGAGATAAAATCGGTAACAAAATACAAAAAGTTAAAATAGCAATTAAGTGTTACTCCGAACAAGGATGCAAATACATTATTTTATCATATAGTACTCTGCGTTGATACCACTGCTT